>NC_087200.1:111743179-111765876 GCF_015104395.2 Macrobrachium nipponense | reverse complement strand
TCGTCCTCTTTAATCATTATTACTTATAAAACGGCAGTTTTAATTTTATTTTCCTAATTTAACTAAAAGAAGATTGACTAAGTTTTTAAGTTACTTGGAAAATTGCAACACGGTAGGAACTTGATATGGAGGAAGATCCCTCAAGCCTGAACAATTGTTAGGTCTTAGGTTCAGCAAAATTTCTGACAGGAATGCTCCTTTTTTTTTCTTTTTTATCTTTACACAAACAAGTTGAGTTCTAATGCACCTGTTCGGGCGATTACTTTTTAACAGTTAAAATTTTTGTGATGAATAGTCTCGGTTTCAGCAAGAATAATTCATATGAAAACTCCCTGAACTGCATTTCCCTGAGAATAAATATCCGTAAAAATGATTAGTGTAGAACTACTATTTTTTCTCCTTTCATCCTGAGACGGTCGAGGAGAAAAATCTGTACAAATTCATTCTGGATTTTGTGGAAACTTAATGCTAATTGTAATCTGTGTGTATTCTGACGGTAATTCACACTGTGAATGATAAACGGTATTAAGAATAATATATAATTGAAACTATACTAAAAAGGTTTATTGTAGCATAATACCCTCATTAATTTTATATTTTGCAGTAGTTATTCATCGCAACAGCATCTTATTCCTATTCATTTCTCCCACAGATGTGAACGTCTTCCAAAGGTAAGTGTGTTATACTTGCTGCATTTTGTGGTGGAATTGTGATTTGCCACAGCTACCATAGGTTACATCATCGTCGAAAAGTGAACAGTATTTTTAGTCAGACATTGTCGAATTGAGTTAATTCATTATCGTATTATGCGATTTATGAACAAGACACTTCATAAGCAAGGCATATATAAATGCGAATAAGGAATGATTTTAAAGTAGTTGAGCTGATCAGAATGTTAGTTATATTGTATTATGTCTCGATTTATTTCAAACCTTATGGTATTTAGGCTTTGGAATATTCTTGTTATATCGTGGCACATCTGGGAGATATTATTTGGCTTATGTGCTCTATACTTTGATTTGTTTTAATTTATTTTTTTTTACAATTTTTGCCATTATGCGTGAATTTTCTATAATTTTTAGATGTGTACATACATACCCGTATGTACAGACGGCCAACGAAGAATGGCGTAGTTTCTTAATTCATTGTTCGTCATGGAAATATTGCCATATGTATTAGGGCTGTGCCTTGTATGATAAGGCGCCCTATGAGGTAATGTAGACTAGCGATAATCTATACGCTAAGTCGGTTGGTATTGCACTTCCATCTTCAATGGAGTGTCTGGGGTTTTGTAGATCACTACGAAGTCGGTATTATCTTTACGACGATGTATTAAACTCATGGTTCGGTGAGGTTCTTGTAGAAAATAAACACAAGGGTATAAAAATAGTATAATTTTCTGAAGTTTTTACATGATGAAGATCAGGGATGATCGTACAAGTCTTCTATGACGATAGCTTGATCGCTTCTGCCAATGATAATGGCTAATCCTATTCCTCTACATGATAAAGCTTAGGTAAAGAGGTACAGGTCTTCTAATGACGATAGCTAACTCTGTTCTGCCCGTCTACCATCTCTGTTACAAGTTATGAAGGAACAGACAGTAGTTCGAACATATGAACATACATACAATGACATAGTTTCATACGAACACACAATCAAATGAGACACGCTACAGATCACGTAGGCCGTTTGAATAATAGGTCGGGGTAGTTGTCTCAAGCAGGGAGCTTGGACTAATGTTTATAAACAATTGAATGACTACAGGTGACGGCATGTTATCTTAGCTTACATACTTATTGTATACGTCATCTTTAGCGTCTCTAGTCTGATCACATTCCTGCAAGCAATCTGGTTGACCTCTTTAGTTTTTAGACTTTTATATATATGGACTAACATTCCATATTTTTATTATGTAAACACTTACATTAGCTCGTCAGCTACCAAAACCAGCTACTGAATATTACTCAAATAACTTGACTTGCATCTGACTTATAGGAGTGTGATACAGACACTATGTGAATATATTTATATAAGTAAATAAAAATTCACGGTGTACATGAATTGATTCAAGTAATAAAATATAAAACAATGATATTGGTAAATAATAGTGATCACGGATATATAATGATACAGTTTTTCACTTCATCTCTTTAAGATACTTATGCTACAGAAAATACTAATGTACTCTGATAATTGCATAGAATGAAGATTAACATGATAAAAATCATATTTTAACTGATAAAAAATATCATATATGAATTGATAAAATTATTAATGTTTATGCTGATTGATTCGTTGATTTCTGATTCATTAATCAATATACTAACTCATATATAACTGCAGATATTGGGAAGATAAAAGGTAACAGATTGATTATAGGCTACCTGATTTGTTTATACATTGGTATATGGATTCATATAATTAGGATGATATATGTGCACTTTAAATAGATTCCTATTGCGTACACGCAAAAATATATTTAGATTCTGTTATTTATGATCATTTATATAAGAGATTCATGATACTTTATATATATAGGATACATGACCGAGGTTATACTACTTCACTTTTAACTAGCTTTCGAACAACTTTTCGTCCATTACACAGTTCCAGACAACCACCTTTAGCCAATTGAAACGGCCTTTTTCAATGGTTAAAACAAGGGGAAAATTTGCCTGGGCGGGTCCAACGTTCTATTTTTGCGCTCATACTTATTCTCTGCATCCTAAGCTACACGATTCCGTTCGCGATGAATAGATCATCCCAGCACGAGTCCTTCGCCAGCAAAGTAGAGTTGAATATCCTTCGGGTCGTAATTGTCGGAAGTATGTCCCTTATTGTAGTCGATTCCGACAGCCGCCGGAGCGTTCCGCATTAAAACGAGATTAACGACGAGATACGGTGTCAGTCGAGATTAACGACGAGATACGGTGTCGGTCGAAGAAGTCCATGAAATTCCTTTCACATTGTAGGCGGTTGTTACTTGACTGTAGTCGTCCGCTGCGACGAACGATTCTTTGAAGTTGCGATGTGAAACTCTCATACTGCAGGATACTGTAACCAGGTTCCATTAATCAGCCTGCAAGTGAAATTATACTTGTCACAAGGGCAAAGTAAACATTCAGACGACATCCAAATACAGGGGAGGGAAGAGAGCCATTTAGACCAGACTTAACCCACATGAATTCGCTGATATTTTGGAATTCAGAAGAGTCCGCTGTACAAACTTTTTTATCCATGGCATTAACAATGAGTGAACCTATCCAGGTCTATGATGACTCGTAAAAATATCCATAATTATAAAAAATAAATAGATATCAATACGAATCTCAAAGAAAATTCGATATTACTGGTAGTAAGTTACTAGACAAAGAAGTGGAAAATGGAGCTATTTGTAAGATTGCCAGGCAGCATAAGAGTCAAAGAGAATATTAATCATGATTCTATGTGCCCTAACAAAAGTTTCATATTCAATTTTCTCGTGCGCATCCTCTGAGGTTAATTTTTTTAAAAACTTTTCTTATTAATAGGTAGGAGATGCAACGAAAAAAACCCACTATGTAACTAATTTCTAAATAAACTTTGGGTTTTTTCAAGAAATGTGACATTTTCCCATGAATGTTTACTTGAATTGTAATAGGCTAATGTTGCAAGTAAATATTTCACATATATATCTTGATACTTCTAAATGTCTATGAGGTTCAGAAAAATTAATTCATTTTGTTGTTATAGAAATTCTATTTGCTTATTTTGTTATTAATTTTAAAATGATTGCAACTCCTTAGCTAAAGTTGCATTGCGCACACCGATAGACATTGTACCATAACGTCTGCTTTGCCCATGAGAAGTTCGGGCTAGGCATTCCTTTCTCCAGTCAATCTGCTTTTGCAAGCAGAGACGACACACAGATGAAACCTGTGTAAGCAGATTATTGAGGTTAAAAGGAACAAATGCTGATACGGCAATGATGACGTCGTCACTTGGCAGGAGATTGCTCTCAGCCAGCTAAGAGTTACGTTACTTGCTGTAAGAGATACGACTTTAGGATAAATTTTTTGTCTTTTAATACTCGACCCACACGAAAAGAATGTCTGAAAAAAAAACAGTACAAAAATTGAACAATATATTAGTTTCATGTTGGCATTATGTTAAATAAATATTCCTTATTCAAACTATATGAAAAAGGTTTCCATACAAATTCTATATATATTATTAGCCCTGTATAAGATTCATATAGGATTATTCCATAGATAACATTTTCACTTCTAGACTTCCTGACTTTAAAATCTTTTATTTTATTTTATTTATTTTATTTATTATTAGTTTATTTATTTATATATTTATTTAATTTTTTTTTTTTTTTCATTGACTACGAATATAAATCACCGGGACAGACAATATGTCAGTAGGTTTTTGGATATGTGTTTGAACTTTTAGCTTATTTGTCATTACTAAAGCGTTAAGTTAGAGTTCGAATCTTTACGCATATATATTTAGATATTTAATTAACCTTGGGTTACGTTTTGCTTATTGATTTTATCGTGATTCCTTTTTTTTTTATTTATAATTTGTAACCCTTCCGACTTCTTACGGAGTGTATTATATTACTCCACTTGTATCCATATTTATTTTATTTTTTTATATTTATTTATTTATATATTTTTTATATATATCTTTGATAAATTAATGGTTGGCTTGAATATGTGGAAAAGTGTTCTAGCGGCGTACCGTATAAGGCTACTTGCGGCATCAATTCTATAGATACATGATATAAATGATAAAGGTATTTAAAACCGCGAGAACCGCTATAATCCGGTCGGATCCAATATCACGAGTTGTAACTCGTAAGACATTGACACTTCCTATTTAATTATCCGTTATTCTACCAAACCGATTGACTCTGGGTGATCAAATATATTATTGATTTTCTTAATGGAAAGGAATTCACACAACGTGTTAAGGAGATTATTATTGATTTACACCACCCGAGTCACAGATTATTATGTGTTGAATTCCATATTTACTGATTTTAGCACTCAATAAATATTCCTAACGCACTCAATTGCGGTGTTTTTTGTTTTTTAGTGCTATTAATTCTATATAACGTGTCAAGGAACTATTAACACTAAGAAGTGTTTATTCCCTCCGTCAGACTCGTAATTCTGTTAATAATTCTACGTATATTCTTTCAAGGATTGATTTGGCACAGGATAGGCCCCTAAACTGACAGGTGTCTTAGTGTATCCCTTGTTTTCATGACACATGTTACAATTAGTTATGTGCTTTTTATATCTGTAAGCATTGTAGGCCAGTAAATAGTGATTTGGCTTTCTGTGACATACTATGGAACCTGGATGACGGAATGCAACCAGTTTATGACGATTGGTATGAAAGAGATTATTACTAATACCTGGTCGTTAGTCATCTGCTGTGTTCTTCGGGTTTACCTCGTCACAGACCTACATATAATATTACATTTGATTACATTATTCTGATACACATACTTTCTATATTTTTGCTTTAGGGTTTCTGCTCGAAAGTGTTTATTGTTTTTTTGCTTAGCCACTGACCCTGTTTCCGTTTCGAAGTGTTTATTGTTTGGTGTTATGTCTGTTGACTCTTGCTTTGTTCAGTTTGTAACAGTTCTGCGCTCCAACCCAGATATTCAATGATCGCGATCTCTTGGGTTAAGGAATTTTCTTGTTTAGATACGGTTTTAACAATAGGTACGGATGTTTCTATATCTTTTAGTCCAATTAATGGTTCTTTGCTGTATGGTGCGGGATTGCGGGATAATGCGTCAGCTATGATAATTGCTTTCCCAGGTAGATATCTTAACTTGGCTCCAAAGACCTGAATGATCATTTGTCACCGAGTTCCTTTTGGACTGTGATTAAAGCCTTTGAAAAAACTCGGTAAAGGACTCATGTTCAGTAAAGACTTTATCAGGATAGCCATAGATTATGAACTTAAAATGTACTAGTGTTAAAGATACCTAGCCCTTCCTTGCCAATATTACTGCATATTTACTTTCAGAGGGCTTTAGTTTACGTGAATAAAAAAGCTATAGGGAAGAACTGTTTATCATATTACTGAAGTAATACCCTCTTACCCCTTGGTCTGAGGCGTCTGTTGCAATAAAAAAATTCTTTATTTAAATCAGGGATTTTTAAGTTAGGTGAGCTGCATTTTCCGCTTTTAAGATATCGAACGCCTGTTGATGCTTTTCAGACCATAATAAATCTACGCTCTTCTTCGTAAGATCTGTTAAAGGAGCTGTCATGATTGAAGAGTTACATATTTACATACGATTGTAATACCCACTACAGCGCAAAAGTGCTGTATCCCCCTTTTACGTTAATAAGTACCGGAAAGTTATGAATAGCCGACACCTTACCTTGGACTACTTTAAGACCTTGACGAGACACATAAAACCTAGATAAACATGTTCGGTTTTTTAAAACTCACATTTAGATATTTTACTCTGAGATTGTTTGTCTTTGTCTCTGTAGCACTAGCTCTACTTTATGTGAATGTACTTCTAAGGTATTAGAAAAGATTACAAGATCATCCATATAGGCATGTAGGTTATCCCCTAAAAGTCTCCAAACACTATATTGTAATTGGGACGCAACGTAAGCCGGAGGCATACGTAAAAATTGATAATGTCCCCTGAGTGTGCTGAAAACGGTGTATGAGGTAACATCCTTCACTTAGGTAATGGGTATCTGGTAAAAGCATTTAAGTAAGTCCAAGTTGGTGAAAAAAAAAAAAAAAATTTATTCTAACCTAACAGAGATAAGATGTCGTCGGTACATCGCACTGGAAACTATCGGAAGTCGTTTCCTTGTTTAAGCGACAGTAATCTGCGCAGATACGCCAAGTCCGATCTTTTATGGCATGACGTTTGAGGGAAAAATTATATGGGCTATTTGATTTCCTAATGACTCCTATTACTAACATTTTTCAACTTCGTCATTTATCTCTATTTTAAAATTTCATTGAGAATCTATACGAAGGTACGTAAATAGCTTTGTTTGTCCTTAGACCGTGTTTTGTGTTAAATTACATCCGTTTTTCTCCCAGAGATCACTCGCTAGTGGAGAAACTTCCTGGTATTCAGGTAGAAGATAAAAAAAATTTCTGCTGAATCACCTCTGCTTGAATGACTTTACGGATATTACTTTAGATAGATTATCAGAGAGATTCATCCACGACTGGTTGGGCGTGATTAAAAATTAGCAACAATAAAAAATGCGATATTTATAACTTCCGTATCCACGATATGTATACTTTTAGAGCTTTGTTCGCGGAAATCGTTATATTTCAGAGTGTCGGGAAGGATTAAAATTTCATTTCCCAGCAAAGTCTTTTTACACGCACTAAGACATTCGAGGGTGCATTGCTTCTCGAGATTTTGCGTGCAAATTGCGACTGTGGTTGTGGGAGAATTCTGTTGGGTCATTTGAACAATGTTACGATTTATGAGACAAATGTATAGTTCCTTTATATAAGTTATTATTTGATTAACTGTCTCATTTTTGTTCAAACGGATTTTACTATGTTTGAAGGTTTATAGGATTTTCCTTTGATAAACACGCCTTATTTTGCAGGATGTAAGATAATATTTTGTATACCCCTAGATGGATCTTACAATTACACTACATACAGATCAATGTTTTTTATAACTATAGAGGTATCTGTAAGCGCTCGCTTATCCGGACTTCTCATTAGGGAAGTTCGAACAACAGACGGTGAGTCCGTAAATACAAGTAATTACGTGTATTAAAGAAATAAAACAAGATATTCTAATTTTTACGGCGCGTACAGTTGGGCTTAATCCACCAGTATTTATTATAACTTAATGTATTAAAATTAAAACGAAAACCTGCTCTGATTACTTATACTGGTCGTGTGTTTCATATAGGAAAAAATTCCTTTTTTTAATTCAAAAAGGAATATTGGTATGGAAAGTCCAAGCATCCACTTTTTCCCCACTCTGCTAGAGTCGCTTATTGTGTGGAATTTGCTTTGCTTTGAACACTTCGGCAGTTTTTTTGACTGACCTTGACCGCTTGACTAGGTGACACAGTCACCGAGTTTGCTTGTTTTGATTCTGAACGGGCTACTTTTTCTATTTTCTTTTTTGTAATAATTAGGATCCTTCTCTTTATTACCATCGGCAACATATTGTGTGTTTTTAGCATTACGTTGCTGGTTACGTATAAAGCAATGAATGACTAACTATTAGGAACTGAGCGATTACTAATAAGACAAGTTATCTCTACTGTATTCAATATTAACTGTTTGTACTTCATTCTTTGCTAAAATTTGAAATAGTGAGGGATCCTGGTCAGCGCATTTAGCCTGATGAAAGTTTTTTACAGACATGTTATTCCTTGCAATCCAGCCATATTTTAAAAGTTAAGTTGAGTCATTGAGGTTCGATATTTTATATAACTCAAAAAACTCAAGGCTAAAACTGCGATCGGGACTTTGCAAAGGAGCATTTATTGTCATGACCCGAAATAGTGTTACCTCTAATTTATATAGATTGTACGGGTGTTCCACTTGTTTTTTTTGTGTGTTTTCTAATCATACGGTGCTTAACGACCCTATCCTGCATCTGTATAAATACAGACGTCCACTGCGTAAACGCATATTCACTGTTTAATATGATTTGTTACGTAAGGGATTAATAATCACCCAAATGATAAAATTAACATAGTATATGATTATGATATTTCAGTAGAACTTCTGGAAACAGACACTCAAAGATAAAAACTCGCAGTAGCGAAATCTCAATGATATAGATAATTTCTGTAAAAAGTAAGATTAAGAATGTCTCGTAACTTCAGCCACAGGAATACGAAATTCTACCTGTAAAGGAAACACTCAAAAGTTACTCCAAATGAATAAAAAATTGTACTTAGCTTGCTTTTGTGGGAAGTCACGGTGTTCCGATAACGACACACGGCCTTGGTCCTCCTTCTCAATTTAGTGGACGACCTGGTTTGGCTTCAGTTTCCCCCGTGCGCGTTGTTTCGATGATTCGAGCCCTTGAAAATCCGAATGCTGCAGACGCGTTTCGGTTTGTTTCTTGCAGTGCCGGAAACGCTCACTAACGATGTTTTCTTGAATGATTCTAATGAGAGACGAAGCTTCCGTTGCCGTAGGAAAAGGACACGTCGGTTTTGTTTCTTGAAGTTATTCACTAACGATGATACTAAGTTGCTTGACGAATCTTGTTGTTTTCTGAAGTCGCTCACTAATGATGATACTAGGTTGCTTGAAGAATCTGCTGCTTTCGTCGTCGTTGACTTCATGATTTATTATTCTGTTTTTTCTTCGTAGGACGTTGTAGAGTTCTTCTGGTCCGCTGGCCACCAATATTAGGGCTGTGCCTTGTATGATAAGGCGCCCTATGAGGTAATGTTAGACTAGCGATAATCTATACGCTAAGTCGGTTGGTATTGCACTTCCATCTTCAATGGAGTGTCTGGGGTTTTGTAGATCACTTACGAAGTCGGTATTATCTTTACGACGATGTATTAAACTCATGGTTCGGTGAGGTTTTCTTGTTAGAAAACACCAAGGTATAAAAAATAGTATAATTTTCTGAAGTTTACATGATGAAGATCAGGGATGATCGTACAAGTCTTCTATGACGATAGCTTGATCGCTTCTGCCAATGATAATGGCTAATCCTATTCCTCTACATGATAAAGCTTAGGTAAAGAGGTACAGGTCTTCTAATGACGATAGCTAACTCTGTTCTGCCCGTCTAACCATCTCTGTTACAAGTTATGAAGGAACAGACAGTAGTTTCGAACATATGAAACATACATACAATGACATAGTTTCATACGAACACACAATCAAATGAGACACGCTACAGATCACGTAGGCCGTTTGAATAATAGGTCGGGGTAGTTGTCTCAAGCAGGGAGCTTGGACTAATGTTTTATAAACAATTGAATGACTACAGTGACGGCATGTTATCTTAGCTTACATACTTATTGTATACGTCATCTTTAGCGTCTCTAGTCTGATCACATTCCTGCAAGCAATCTGGTTGACCTCTTTAGTTTTAGACTTTTATATATATGGACTAACATTCCATATTTTTATTATGTAAACACTTACATATGCAGGTGCTAGATTATTTACTTAACATAAATAAAATTTCCTTTCAAAGGTGATATACTTGAAATAAATTACATTAGAATTGAGTAGACTTATTCAACGTGTTAAAGATAATTATTTTGCTAAGTAAAGAAAATATATACCGATGGGTCCCGATTTCTAATTTTATTCTCGACTCTAGCTTCGTGACAGCATACCGAAGGATTTTGAAGTTGGCTTTGCTGCCGCTTGAGTCCTGACTCAACGTATCGTACTGCACGGGGGTGTTGTCATTTCGTCTCCTTCAGCCGATAAATAATACATCAAGGCGTTAACATTCCTTGAAAACGATGTTTATTTAAACTAATTTTGTCCTTTGATCAATAAATCATTTGCATGACACATTTAGTGGGCCTAAATTGGACTTCTGATTTTCCCACATGATTACCTTAGGGCTATTTTCAGCAGCATACTCTATCGGATACGAAATACTAATGAATATTGAATCGACAATATATATATATATATATATATATATATTATATATATATATATATATATATATATATATATATATAGTCATATCACATTACCGTGATTCATATACATACATCGAGCTACAATGTCCTTTAATAGCTAATTCGCTCTACCTCGGAATTAATATATTTTCATATATGCTTAACTGAAGGGGAATTTTTTCTCGATAATAGAATTACCTGTACCTGGGCGCGAACGCTGGAGACATTCAAATCCAGGTAGGGTGGCAGAGCTTCACTGACGTTCCTGGATTTGAATGTCTCCTGCGTTCGCGCCCAGGTAAAGGTAAATCTATTATCGAGAAAAAATTCCCCTCGTTAAGCATATATGAAAATTAATAATATAAATTCCGAGGTAGAGCGAATTAGATATTAAAGGACATTGTAGCTCCATATATATTAATCTGCTTTATTTGATTATTCCCGTTATTTTTTTTATGAGCCATGTTCGCCTTTCTTCTTATCCTTTTCATAATTGCTTAACATAATTAACTCAGACCTTATTCAGTCTTATTTTTTATCGAATTCCTTGCATATCATCTGTTTCATTTGGACACGTTGGAAAGCTGTGGGAGTCAAAACTGACGAATACATTAATAAAGGCTTACTTTCATTAAAGCTTTCATAGGTTGCTCAAAATAGAAATTAATTCAAATTAGTTTCACATGTATACCCTAGACCTACTAACATAAGCATATTATAAGTAGCTGAAAGGATAAAGAAACATGAAAGGTGACGTTCTCGTTTAAAGTCCTGTTTTACATATGTTTTTTTTTTTTCCAAGTAAAACCTACTGCTTTAATCAAGGGTTGCTCTTTGACGGCTACAGGGTGTAACACGAGTGAATGCACATATTTTGGGGAATGAAAGATATAGTTTCTTTGAACAAAAAATATTTTATAAACCTGAGATGGAGAAGAGAGCGGAGGTGGGCTATGGCTGGTGGAAGGATTAGGCTTATGTTAATAAAGTATCTCCCAATAAAATATATTCTTTAGGTTTTGATGAAAAAAAATGCATGCATCATTGAAACTGTTTCCCTCCCTATCCGTGGTATTCACTGGCCACCGATAAAAAACAAAACAAAAAGAGTAAGCCTAACAATCTCTTATCCATCAAAGATAAGTTTGCTTATTCATTTGACAACTATCAAAGATTTCAAGTGTAGATTTAAAAACCTCTTCCTTTCCATCTAAAGTATTCATCAGACACCAGTCATAAGCGTAGAGCTAGTCATGATTCCGGTTGTTCAGCAATGTCGTGACGAGGCACTAGAATTCAAAATTCACAAATGAATGTTGCTCTCTTGTGGTGCTTCGAGGTGTTCCACCTCTACGCCCATGTTCTAAATTTTGCCGTTCTTTAAACAATTTGATTTTTCTATGTATGATTCTCTCCGGTATATTAAGGTGTCTTGATATCTCTCCAACAGGAACTTGCACCGAATGCAGTGCAATAATTGTCTCGCTCATCGAGGGATGTTTCTTAGACCGATAAATGACACATTGACATTAGATTCCCGTGCACATAACATCAAAAGCAATAGAGTGAGGTCGCCTGGTTCACACTGTGAGAATATGGTTTTTTTTTTTTCTTTTTGCTTTTAAATTTGATAGCATTTGTGAGATTCCAATGTTTTCTGTAAAATTTAACAAATGGAAAAGTTCAACTACCTTCAACTTAATATTGAAATGATAATTTAAGGACTATGTTTATGCGATACTACTAGTGATAGGTGTCTCCTATCTATTTGGTAATGTATATCTATGGTTGTGATATGACGTTTTTATCACTTCGTCTCGTTCACGTCAATTTTGCTATATGGAAAATAGTTTTACACAATAACATAACATAATGTTCTAAAAAGAAAATTTTTTTTATCAGTGACTGTTTTTTAACGTCATTACATATGATTTCTTCCATCTTTGAAAAGAAAAATAGATAAATAAGGCATGAATCGTGCGTCAGGCAGGTGAATGAAAAATTATGAAACTGCCAAGAGTTTTTTTGGCCGACACTACATATATTATTTACACACACAGCAAAAAGGATAGACGGTATTTAATGGAGTCTATGTAGCGCTCTTTTCGAATTACTTCGTTGGCATAGGCTGACCTTAGCTTGATGGGAACTCCTTAATTTATCTGCATTATATATATATATTATATATATATATATATATATATATATATATATATATATATATATATATATATATATATATATATATGAGTGTATGTGTGTGCGTTTTTTCTTTTAGATGATAGTAATGCTAATGAGGTTATTTTGATAGAGCAGATCGTCTAAAATACTGTTATTGAGCATGAGATGTATTTTGTTACCATTTTATAGGTTAAAATTGTCGATTTTTCTAACATTTTTCGGTGTCGATGACCTTTGTTGTTTTTTTTTTTTTTTTTTTTTTGTGACACCAAATAATGATTGTCATTCAGAATGAGAAACCATTTGAGCTTTCATATGAATACAGATACTGACCGATGTGAATATTGATGCCACTTGTTCTTACCTCGGTTAAAGAATGAGTTTTTTACCTTTACATTTCACTTTGCATAACTTTCCTAAGAAAAGTTAAACATTTCGAAGTATCATCGACAATGTTTCCGGAAAATGTCTGAATATGCAGCAGCAAGTAGAAATGGTGCCTTGTTAAACTAATTTTTAATGTGTATTCTGAAAACATTGATTAAACCTAGCCTTACCATGAGTCGACGGGAACTTCTTCCCGTACTTCGAAAGTGTATTTAATGTTTTTTTTTTTTTTTTAGTAGAATTAAGTTGACAGTAATAGTTTTGAAAGGATTGGGACTAAAGGTTGTTCATTTTGTGCTCTGAATTTAATTCGCTACAATTTTTGAAAGATGCTACCTCTCAGTAACTTCCTTGTTGCGACTGTCAGTTAGAACTTGCTTTGGAGGGCATATCATGAATCCCGAAGCAGATAAATGCCCGAGATCGGAATGTACTAAAATGGTCAGACAATCAGTCAGCCAACGCATAGTGGATTAAAGCCTTAGAAAACTCATTAAGCCCTTAAGTAGTTTATCTCGGGCTTCTCCCATCCCTTCAGTAGAGGTGTAGCCTCATTACTCGTTAAAGATGTATCGTGTCCTCCTTGCCTTTGGAGTTTGCTTGATCAAGAAGGTAATGTTTCATTAATTTCTGGGAATTTTCTCCCTGCTTCATATTTCTGATCTTTAGATGAGACGTTCCTTCTTAAGGTTCACTTGCACCTTCTGTAACCTAACAGGAATAGTTATTGCAGAAGAATTTATCACTCAGGTGTTGACTTGAAGATAATTTTTGTTCAGTTTTATTTGACCATAAACGTTTTCAAGCTGATGAAAGTTCCAGATGGGAGGATTTCGTGTCCAAGCATTTAATGACGAGGAAGTTTTGAATTTCATTAAATGACGGACGAAGTTTAAATTTAATTTAATGACGGAAGAAGTTTTGAATTTCAAAGCTGCCTCATGTCAATAAATTTCATATGTTTTTAGTGGCAAGAAAAAGCTGGATGAAACGTATGAGAGATAAATTGATTGAAATGGGGTCTTCTTTATTATTAAAATTTGCTTGCTGTTGTGAGAATAGCTGATAATGAAAGGTCTTACATATTTTCTGAGTTTGGGGATTGTTCGTCCGTATCCATACATGGGATTAATATTTCGGTTAAAACTGCCTTAGGGGAATAGTGCCGTCAGTGCGCCTTACGTGGCGCACTGTGGGCATTGCTAAAGGTTTTTTTTTTGCAGCACCTCATCGACCCCCAGCTGTAACCCCTTTCATTCCTTGTGCAGTAACCTCCGTTTCAAATTTCTCTTTCTTCCATCTGACTTTCCACCCTCTCTAACAATTGTTTCATGGTGCAACTGCGACGTTTTCCTCCTGTTACACTTTTCAAGTCTTCTTACTGTCAGTTTCCGTTTCAGCGCTGATTGACCTCGTAGGTCCCAGCGCTTAACCTTTGGCCTAAAGTTTGTATTCCGATATGCTGGTAACAGAGATGATGAGGGCACTACTTACTCAGTGCAAAACTTGCTGCTCGGAAAGATGTTGGCAAAAACTGAATGATCTGCCATGTTTTCTGAACTACACTGATGATATTGCTATTGGTCCTTTTTCAAGCTCTTTTGCATTTCTATATAGCGTAGCCTGATCGCCTTGGGTGAGAAATGTTACACATTTTCTTATATTGAAGCCGGGTATTTTCTGTTTACCCGTGATGTCTTTTGTTACTTTAATTTTGTTAAAGTAACAAAGTACTTAGGTTTTTCAATAATAATAAAGTGTATTGGGCGTTTTCACCCGAATAACTGTAGGAACAATGCTATCGTATTATAAGAATTAAAGAACCATGTTGTAGTTTGCATAAACTACAACATGGCATCTATTCATGACCTTAGCATCACCCATGGTGTTTCTTACTTGGGCCGTGGTTACATTGCATATTTTGTTTCGCTTCCAGCTCGTAACTTCCGTAGCTGGCATCCTTTCCTGACCTCTTAAAAACTATTTTGAATTCTGTTGTAGGAATGATGTTTTTTTCCAGTATACTTTTTAGACAACTTGCATTCCTCTCTCTTTATTCAGTGCTTATGTCAACGGAAGCACAATGTTGCTCTTCCAATCGATCTTTGAGTAGTTTTTCCAATGAAGCGGGAATGCTGTATACTTCATCATCATACAGCCTTCACCTCTAGAGAAAATGGGCAACATTTTTCCCACCACGTTCGTCTGAAAACCGCGTAATTTGAAGGTAAATCCATTATGTGCGCCATATTTCCACAGTATCAGCTGATATTTGTACCCTCACGGAAAGCTAATTAGCACCAGCAGTGGCACTGACAAGTAACGAAACACTTACATTCCATCATCTTTTCCAGTATATTTAGCTACAGGTTTCTCCGATATCTGCTCCTTCCTCCCAAGGCTTAGGGAATATGCTCGTTTTTTGCACAACTTAGTTATTCTGAAGGCAATCCACTCCCCAGACCAACTCAAAACCAAGCCAAATTTTTATGTAAACTGGTTATTTTACCAAAGCTTAGTGTTATATCTGAATATTGCAAAAGTTCAACCCTCTTTGCACAGCATATTTGCGACAAAATGAAGAACACATTTTTTAGCCCAAATTTCTTAGTCATTTTCTTCATAAAGAAATTAATATGAAGAGTAAACGCACTATTTATCATTAAGCAAGAATGAAACCTCACTGGCATTGACTTCTTCGTGTTTGGGCAATTTTCAGAATCATACACTAAACTTTGCGTGATCAAATTAAACGCGTTGTATTTATTTACATTCCATAAGATCTATCATGTAAATGTTGCCGGTTTACCGACGATTGCGTTATTCTCAGCTTTGTCCTTTGTTTTCCCAAGTCGCTTAAGTTTCGACAGTGTTCTCGTGCTATTGACGATTCTCTTATCACACTTGTTAAGTAACACAAGAGACAAACCGTACTCTTTTCTATTCAGACGTTAGTCTTTTAATTATTATCCCATCTAGACTGGTATCATAAACCACCAAGTATCATAAACCACCAACAGAACACAACAACAGCACCCAACCCACTAGCTTAATGTAGCTCATAAGAAATGCCTATGTCTATGTAAGAATTGAATTCTAGAGCGATTCGTCCTAGTAATGAAATCATAGTAGAGTCACCTGTCAGATGTTAAGTACTCGACATCCAAGGAACTTGAGCCGACGATCGTTATATTTTTTACAGGCTTTAATATATCGGGCCGTTAAGGATGGATGGATGGATGAATGGCTGAATTGGAGAATGAGGATGGTCGTTAGGGGGTATTCGGGAGGGGCAGAAGCAAGGAAGGCGAACAGGATGATGATGTTGATAGCTGTACTAGTGAAGAGGATGTGGGACAGACAGGTATACGTCCTCCTCAGCTCCTTCACTCCCCAGTGGTGGATGGATTGTGTGTGTAAACTGTGTGGGTGAGAATTAATTGTTGATGTGTGTGGGTAGTAGTTACTCTGTCTAGGAGGAGTTGCTCAATGCAATTTATATGTATATATATATATATATATATATATATATATATATATATATATATATATATATATATATATATATATATATATATATATATATATATATATATTAGCAATGTGATGAGGACACGGGAAGACGTGTGTAGCACTATTTCACAGGGACTGTATTGTGCGGTGTCAGAAGTAGGGGTAACACACACACACACACACACACACACTGCTTCTGACACTGTACAATACAGAGCCCTTGTGAAATAGTGCTTCACATGTCTTCCCGTGCTTTGACCACATTATATATATAGACACACACACCACACACACACACACACACACACACACACACACACACACACACACACGACACACACACACACACACACATATATATATATATATATATATATATATATATATATATATATATATATATATATATATACATGGAAATGATTCAACTTAAAACGCGTTATTTCCACAGAATTTCTGAGGAGAGGTGTAGGCGTGATGAATTAGATTCTCTCTCTCTCTCTCTCTCTCTCTCTCTCTCTCTCCAAATCTCTCTCTCTCTCTCTCTCTGCAGGCTAAAAGAGTAATGCATCGTTGTATAAATGTCATCGAAGAGAAGGCGTTGTATTCAATCCATCTTTGATTACCTGTCACAGTCGATGATGAACTGCTAATTTCAGGCAACCATTGTTGCGTATACCGCCCGTGATGCGGAAATGATTTTTTTTGTTTAACTACTTTTTCTTAACTTGCAATCCATCAGTTATGAAGACTGGACACTGGGGTGATGATTAGCATTCCTATAGATCTCTCCTATAACTAGACTAGTCTAGTTAAGGTTCATGTTGAAATTTATGGAACCTTGGCGGAGGTGATATATACACACATACACTATAGTATATATATATATATATATATATAAATATATATATATATAAATATATATATATAATATAATATCTATATTATATATATATCTATATTATATATATATATATAGATATATATATATATATCATATATATATATATATATATATATATATATATATATATACTATATATATATATATATATAGAATATATATATAAATATATATATATATATATATTATATATATATATATATATATATATTATATATATATATATATATATATATATATATTATATATATATATATATATTATTATTATAGATATTATATATATTATATATAGATAGATATTATATATTATATATATATATATATATATATATATATATATATAATATATATATATTTAAACGACCAATTTATATATGTATTGACATACACTCAAATAGCATATAATACACACATCACGTATATAATATCATATATATATATATATATATATATATATATATATATATATATATATATGATATGCATATGCATGCGTGTTTCGAATACTAATATGATGTGAAATAAAGTGTACAAAATTGATGTGTGAAGATTTATGTAGTATGACTTGGGATAGGGAAGAGAAACTACAGAAACAAGTAAAGAAAGAAATGTGGAAAGTTTGCGTGAATAGAAAAAGTAAATGGTAGCTAGAGGGTGGTTATGAGGATAAAGTGAAACCAGTATGATATAGCAATGAATGCTGATAATGATGCTGAAGAGTGGTTGCTTTGTATATAAATTTGTGAGTAAATACAGTAAATTATGGTAGGATGATAGCAGAGGTCAGCTGTAGAATATGTGAAGCAAGAAGGTATTTGGGTGGGTGAAAAAATTTTGTAAGAGACATATCCAATGGAAGCCAATATTTGACTTTGTGATGGGAAACGGATGAAACGCTCATTTGCCGAAGTAAATGGAGAATTTGAATGGGAATCAAGGAAAATAGGTTGAGCCTGTTATGATTCAACTTTTTGAGTCCGGTGTGTGACGCAGGAAGAATGGAAATGATAGGGAAATGAGTAAGTAAGTGGCTTAGTAATGGTTAAAAGACCATTGTAGGGAAAGGATGAATCAGTGTGATATAAGAATAGAGGATAATAGGTTTTGTGAAAAGAGAGTAAGGCGAGAAGGAAGAAAGGGAGACTTAGAAAAGGCTGATAGGTTGAGTGAAAGATGCACTGGAAAGAAGTAACGTTTATCTCTAGAAGGCACAAAACTGTTTTTGAGATAATTAAATGGCACAGTACACAGACGGGTTCGCTGCATTGCTGATGATCCCTGAGTGGGTGTATGAAGTAGTTAATGTGAAGTTTTCTGCAAATCGGTTCATCCTTGCAGTTAAGAGCAAGGATGTAGCAGGACTATTATGCTAAATTTATATCAAGAGATCAATCCGTCAGTAACTTAACAAAACTGTGAGAGTATGCTTGCTGCTGACATCTCCTCCAGACTAAACTATTGAAAGAAAATTGACATGCAAAATCACATAGTAGAAACATAAACATTATTAGCCGCTACCAATTAAATTGGATGTTAAAGTTAAGAGAAAATGTGTAAATGACAGTTAGGTCGTTGAAAGGTAAATGGTTGGATCCTTCTAAATGTACTAGACATCATATTCCTGAGTCTACGTGCCACAGAATTGGCTCCAGATCTTAGACGACCAGGATGATGTCTCGGTAACAGAATAGAAGTGTGTCAGTGTCACACTTGGTCGCAAACACTGACACCTGTGAGGAGACGGGAGCAAGCGGCAGTACATATTGTGACAGAGATATCAGACGAATTCTTCGTTAGCTGTTTTGCATAAATAAAAGGGTATTCTGTCCTAGTTTTTATGTGTGGTTTACGACTGCACTTCACTTTATACTTAACTTACCAACCTCTTCTATTCTCCTGTAATCTAAATAACTTCCAGACTTCTGCCACTTTCTCCTCATAACATTGACTGCAGCCAAGACAAAATATGCAATACGCACCAGTATTTTTTTTTCCCGCTGTTTTGAACTTCTGAGTGTGAATTTAGTCTTGATAGATATTTTCATTTAGAATGGTTATGGGAATGTTGTTTCCACTTTATTTTATTCATGTTTGATTAAACATTGACATGGCGTTGCATAACAAACAAGATGTCGGTTCACCTGCGTAAATATATTGTCATTTTGATGCAGCTTGAGTATGCTTGAGTAATGGGTTAAAATGCCACTTACATGACGTGAAGTCAACAAAATATGTATGCATAGATTGAAATTTATTCTAGGGTACCCAAGAATTTCAGAGTTCATATTCATGAACATTCGTACCCTCTTTGAACCCCCAATAAAAAACAATTAGAAAAAAGAACGAATAAACACCTAACTCGTAAGGCCCTCTGAGAAATAATTTGATTAAAGGGCTTCCATTTTAGGCTTCATGTTTTTCAATTAGCGGTGACTTTTGACACTTGGAAGACGTTGTCATGTTAAAAACGCACCCAAGGCAACAATCTTCATTAGACATTAATGGCGGTTCACAATTACCCGGGATTATTCCATAAACCTGGCGTGATGACCCCCCTCAAAAAAAGGTAATATAATCATCATTATGCAGATATCCCGCCTCGAACGGTTTTTATTTAGGATTTTGCGAGGCCCAAGTTTTTTTTCTCTTCCGCCATGTTTACGTTTCTTAAAGGTGTTGTAATTTTTGATTTCACCGATTTGAGTTGTAAATTTTATTTTATTTAAAAATTAATGGTTTTCACACATATAAGTAAAAAAACGTTTAAAAAAAAGTTATCCTTGCATTAAGTTTTGAAAGATTGGGACGCGGAAAGTTTTGTAAAAGTACCCTAGGTGACCTGTGTCAATATACATCAAAATGATTTTAAGATGTCCTATATGTTGCTGCTCAGTTGTTTAAGATTTAGGAATGAATCACAGTGACATTAGACGAATAGAAAATAGCATTGCAGTTTCATATAAAGAAATATATGCATTGTTCATTGCCCTTTGTATTTAGTAGATGTGAAGGATGTTGATGAGCCCTATTTTGGCAATGACGAAAAAGGAAGAGGTTTTACGGTTAACCGTATTTAAGTTCTGGCGGTTAACAATCACGGGCCTTGATGTCCTCATGCACCACGGGTACCTGTAACCTACCCGGTTGCAGTTAAATATGGTTAGAACATTGAAACCCATGATGGCTATAACCATTTTGCTTCACTATATTATGTATTCCCTTTTGAAGGCCAATACCAACTTTTTTTTTTATTGAACAATGTAGTACAAGACATATTTTACAGTTATTGTTTAAATCATAATAGTGTGACAACTTGTAAAAGAGGGAGGTTGGTAATAAGAAGCTTTACTGTGCATTTATAAGCTCTACTGTCCATTTATAGACCAGTGTCAGACTAATGGGTTAGGTTGATTGAATTGATGTATAAAAGACAAAAACAGTAGTTATGACATGTGGCAAAACATATATGTTTGAAGATAGAATAAGTTTACATCTTGGATCGCCTTTTAGCCCATTTCAGTTTATATTGATCTGGTATGTATTGAATAAAGGTTTAAGAATGAAAATCAGATGATCTAGAGATTGCAGGAGACACTGAAAAATAGCAAAGAATGGTAAGAGTGGCAGGAATCTCTTGAATGCGGTTGGTGTGAAGGTGAATGGTGGTTAGAAATGAAGTTATGGTGTCCAATAAATAGGATGAGGATAGGTTATTTATACAAGATAAAAGAGGCCTAGAGGCAAAGCAGACTTTTAATCACTTGGTATCTAATTTATGTCAAGGGGGGAAGGTGTGATACTGAATTTGACAGTAGGATAAAGACAGTTTGTAGGAAATTTGGGTGGAAGTGGCAGGGGAAGCGTGTGACAAAAGAGCTCCAAAATTTATACTGTACTCAAGAAGAGAAAGGCAGAACGGAAATTGGGACAAATAGAAATGAAATTTTGGTGGATTTTGGGACGTCACTGCACGAGAGGTTGGAAAGTGAAGAAATTTGGTGAAGTGCTGGTGAGGTCAAGATGACTGATATTACGAGAGCTGCTATGGTTTGAGCATGTGGTAAGGATGAGTGGGGGAGGAAGGAATGAAGATGGCTTGGGTAGTATCTGGTAGGGGAGGAAGGTCAACGGGAGGCAAAGAATTAGTTGCCTGTTAAAGTGAAGGAGGATGTGGATAAGGGTTTAGCGTGGGAGTTGCTTTCACTAGAAATAGTGGGAGAAAGGCATCAAGGCAACCAACCCATAGCTTAGGGATAGCGATGGGGAAGAAGTAGATACTATAGTGATTGTTTCGTTGCTTCCAATAAGGAGTGAACTTACTAGGCCTTGAAGTGTTATATTACTGAAGCGTTATGGAATTAATTATCGGTTATGTATGGGATAAGAGATGCAATTTAGTTATGGGGCTAATTCGCTAGTAGCGATTCTAGTTACGGAAAGAAAAAGATATTTGAGGATAGGTTGGCTGCTTGAAATAAAGATTGCTATTTTCTTCGCCTTGAAACTTTTCCTATTCGTGAGAAACCTGTCATAATACTAAAAAGATTCTCATGTGGCTTTAAAGGTTAGGAAACCCGAGTAACACTGCTCTCTCCTCTCTCTCTCTCCTCTCTCTCTCTCAGTTTTCGTGAATTGTTTTACTTTTTATTTTACCCCCTTTCAAAACGTCGCATAGTCTCATTTAAGGGCTATTCATTTTCTAAAAGACATGTATATATTCTATTAGGAATTACAAAAACTCACCCTTATTGAAGACTAAAGTTCGTAAGACGCGGTAAGCCACAGATACTCGTCAGGGCCATTAATATTCTGTAGTTAAAAACCATAGTATCTGCCATCAGCTACGTCTAAAGGCACTATCCATTGCATAAATTTCAAGAACCTTAATTAAGCTGTTCAGGTAAACACCTACAATACCAGAATACAAATAGGCGCACTTTTCTTTCAAGTTTGTTCGTCTATTTTAATCGACCACCCCCCCCCCCCCCTCAAATAAATCGTCTGTCCAATGCGAACTTTTTTTCTTTTAGGAACGGGTTTTATTTATGTCTAGAGTGGTTAAAA
>NC_087200.1:111735679-111738179 GCF_015104395.2 Macrobrachium nipponense | reverse complement strand
TGGTTGCCCCGTTAGATTATTCTGGCAACCAGTGTTTTGGCTACATACGGCAACTTCCTGATCCGATTACTCTCTTCTCATCTTCTCCTCTCTCTCTTCATCTCTCTCTCTCTCTCTCTTGTTATCCATTTTTGTCTATTAATTGGTTCTCTCTCATTTCTTGTTCTCTTTTATATTTTACCGCTTTATTCCTAACTTAATATTCTCCTAGGCTATCATTTTCACTATTGATTATTATTTATTATGGATTACTTGAATAACTTACATATTTTATCTTTCAGTACTTTTCTGGCCGAAGTTAGGTAAGGTTCACATTTGATTGTTTTGATAGTCAGGACGGGTTACAACTAAACGTAATTAACTTATCAAAATTTGTACTTCCCCACGTTCCAAGTACCAGTTAGTAAGGCTTACTTTTGTACTTGGACCCAAGCCAGGTTTTCTTGTGAAAGAACCATGGAAATGTGAGTTTTCTAAGCTTGTGTTCGGTTAAGTTAAATATTAAAGAGAATCATGGATTTACCTTTACTGGAAAAAGTCAATAATAATGCCTGGTCTTGTTGTTCATGTTTGTTTAAGTGTCAGGTGAGATAGCTTGGTCGGGTTTTGCTTTTTGGCCTCAATCTTTTTGATGCCATTATTTTTCGCGCTTCGTTATCACCGGCTTCCCATGCCTTTTGGGCCCACTTACGGTTGGGCGTCAAAATGAAAAATGGAAGTGGTTGGAAGAATGGATTAAATTAAAATAGGATTACAAAAATGCGGAACTATTTATTCTGGGCCTAGGAACATTTATGTTAAAAGAAAAAGAAAATTTTATGATCAAAATCAATATTTAATGTACATATCTAATTGTCTTATCGGCTTGGGCGAATAAGAACTTTTGTTTGTTCTTCCCTTACGGCTGTTAATCCGTAATAAGTTAATGTTGGTTGTTTCCTTCTCATCTCCCTTGGAATATCCTTAGATTAGAGAGGTTCTTTCTTGTCTAAGAGGCAGATTGTTCAATTACAAAAAGGGCTAGTTGAACAAGGTTTAACAACTTTTTATTCGTGTAACTCCGCATTACTAAGGCAGATGCAGCTGCGGTCGGACGACCGTATTGTTTGATATTCTGGCGGTGGAACTTGCCATTCTAAAGCATCGCGTCGATACGCCGGAACATTAGCGTTATCTCCAGCAATTTCATATTAAAAAACACCATACGTAGTCTGCCGGCTCGGAAAGTTACAAGTTTCCGGCGTAGGTTAACAGGCGTCAAAACCTTCTTTCCCATTGGAAGTTGTTGGTGCAAAGTTATCATAACATAAAAAATTGTTGACCAAAAGCTTATTGAGCTAGATCAGGCTACTGCAGACAGCGCAATAGGCGTTAATCTTAGGTCTGCTTTGGGTCACGTTAGAACCCCTGCCTAATGCCATGACCCCAAGGAGTCACTGGTTTATATTATTAATGTTAATTCTTTACAACATATGTCGTACTTGTGGGCTAAAAACCACTTCTAAAAAGTTATTACTGGTTCACGTGGTTATGTCCAAAATGGCGCAAACAATATTCAAAAAATGCTTCCTCATGAGCTCTCACATTCCTTAAGAAGTTTTTGTTGTTAGGAGCCATGGCCAAAAAAACCAACCAATTGTTCATAATATGAATTTTTTCTTCGGTCATATCGGAATAAATGTTTCCTTAAAAAGGGTAGGTGTGAACTCCTAATCCGCATATATTTTTTTGTTGCGCTGCGTTCTGCGTGATTGTTAGTTGCGGTTCTCTCCAGCGATTGTTCGATTTTATTGGTTCCACATCCCTCTGAAGGAAAAAAGAACGGCCGGCCCCCGGCCTACCATTGGCCTCTTCTTAATTGGTTCGTCCTATGTAAATTATCTTCAAGAGTTAAGCAAGTGGTTGAAGTTGTCTTGGGATGGCTAAAGTCTTCTTGAAAAGGAGCATCTTATGTAGTTATCTAAGTAAAGAAACAGGCACGCAGCATAAGGCTGTAATCATTTCTTTCAAGCTCTTAAGGGCAAAGTTTCGAAATTATTGTTATTGTAAGAAAACCTGGAGCCCAATCTGTTTAACAATGCTTATGTCTATATTATGTGCTTAAATGGAAGAAACACCCTTATGTATCAGTTACTTCCTGGAAAATAAAACGTTGCTTTCATTCAGTTAATTAGCTGCTTGGTTCAGAATCACTAAGCAATTTTTTCTTGTAGATAGTAATCCTGGATTTACATCATGAAACTACTGAAAGCCATTAGTTCATTATGTTTTGCACGCCTTCTTTTATTTTTGGGTTAAAAGTAAGGCATATGGAAAACTGGCATGAACTCCTCCAAACCTTTTCGTTCCCATTAATTTACATTATACACCAGTGTAAATAACTGGAGAAGATCATTTGAAAGGTCCCATCAGCGTACCACACTTCAGAATCTTGTAAAAAAACAGTCCAGCACCGTCTCCAATAAAATTACAATTCTATCATCTTCATGGCCACTGTTGA
>NC_087200.1:111714626-111727126 GCF_015104395.2 Macrobrachium nipponense | reverse complement strand
TAACCCATTAGTCTGACACTGGTCTATAAATGGACAGTAGAGCTTATAAATGCACAGTAAAGCTTCCCTCTTTTACAAGTTGTCACACTATTATGATTTAAACAATAACTGTAAAATATGTCTTGTACTACATTGTTCAATAAAAAAAAAAAGTTGGTATTGGCCTTCAAAAGGGAATACATAATATAGTGAAGAGAAATGGATTATGCCATCATGGGTTTCAATGTTCTAACCATATTTAACTGCAACCGGGTAGGTTACAGGTACCCCGTGGTGCATGAGGACATCAGCCCTGTGTTAACCGAACTTAAATACAGTTAACCGTAAAACCTCTTTCTTTTTCGTCATTGCCAAAATAGGCCTCATCAACATCCTTCACATCTACTAAATACAAAGGGCAATGAACAATGCATATATTTCTTTATATGAAACTGCAATGCTATTTTCTATTCGTCTAATGTCACTGTGATTCATTCCTAAATCTTAAACAACTGAGCAGCAACATATAGGACATCTTAAAATCATTTTGATGTATATTGGCACAGGTCACCTAGGGTACTTTTACAAAACCTTCCGCGTCCCAATCTTTCAAAACTTAATGCAAGAATAACTTTTTTTTAAACGTTTTTACTTATATGTGTGAAAACCATTAATTTTTTAAATAAAATTTACAACTCAAATCGGTGAAATCAAAAATTACACCTTTAAGAAACGTAAACATGGCGAAGAGAAAAAAAACTTGGGCCTCGCAAAATCCTAAAATAAAAACCGTCGAGGCGGGATATCTGCATAATGATGATTATATTACCTTTTTTTGAGGGGGGTCATCACGCCAGGTTTATGGAATAATCCCGGGTAATTGTGAACCGCCATTAATGTCTAATGAAGATTGTTGCCTTGGGTGCGTTTTTAACATGACAACGTCTTCCAAGTGTCAAAAGTCACCGCTAATTGAAAAACATGAAGCCTAAAATGGAAGCCCTTTAATCAAATTATTTCTCAGAGGGCCTTACGAGTTAGGTGTTTATTCGTTCTTTTTTCTGTTTTTTATTGGGGGTTTATTCAAAGAGGGTACGAATGTTCATGAATATGAACTCTGAAATTCTTGGGTACCCTAGAATAAATTTCAATCTATGCATACATATTTTGTTTGACTTCCACGCCATGCAAGTGGCATTTTAACCCATTACTCAAGCATACTCAAGCTGCATCAAAATGACAATAATATTTACGCAGGTGAAAGGACATCTTGTTATGCAACGCCATGTCAATGTTTATCAAACATGAATAAAATAAAAGTGGAAACAACATTCCCATAACCATTCTAAATGAAAATATCTATCAAGACTAAATTCACACTCAGAAGTTCAAAACAGCGGGAAAAAAAAATACTGGTGCGTATTGCATATTTTGTCTTGGCTGCAGTCAATGTTATGAGGGAGAAAGTGGCAGAAGTCTGGAAGTTATTTAGATTGCAGGAGAATAGAAGAGGTTGGTAAGTTAAGTATAAAGTGAAGTGCAGTCGTAAACCACACACAAAAACTAGGACAGAATACCCTTTTATTTATGCAAAACAGCTAACGAAGAATTCGTCTGATATCTCTGTCACAATATGTACTGCCGCTTCTCCCGTCTCCTCACAGGTGTCAGTGTTTGCGACCAAGTGTGACACTGACACACTTCTATTCTGTTACCGAGACATCATCCTGGTCGTCTAAGATCTGGAGCCAATTCTGTGGCACGTAGACTCAGGAATATGTTGTCTAGATCATTTAGAAGGATCCAACCATTTACCTTTCAACGACCTAACTGTCATTTTTCTCTTAACTTTAACATCCAATTTAATTGGTTGCGGCTAATAATGTTTAAGTTTCTACTAAGTGATTTTGCATGTCAATTTCCTTTCAATAGTTTAGTCTGGAGGAGATGTCAGCAGCAAGCATACTCTCACAGTTTTGTTAAGTTACTGACGGATTTATCTCTCGATATAAAATAGCATAATAGTCCTGCTACATCCTTGCTCTTAACTGCATGGATGAACCGATATGCAGAAAACTTCACATTAACTACTTCATACACCCACTCAGGGATCATCAGTAATGCAGCGAACCCGTCTGTGTACTGTGCCATTTAATTATCTGTAAAACAGTTTTGTGCCTTCTAGATATAAACGTTATTTCTTTCCAGTGCATCTTTCACTCAACCTATCAGCCTTTTCTAAGTCTCCCTTTCTTCCTTCTCGCCTTACTCTCTTTTCACAAAACCAAATATCCTCTATTCTTATATCACACTGATCCATCCTTTCCGTACAATGGCCTTTTAACCATTAATAAGCACTTACTTACTCATTTCCCATCATTTCCATTCTTCCTGCGTCACACACCGGACCCAAAAAGTTAAATCATAACAGGCTCAACCTTATTTTCCTGGATTCCCATTCAAATTCTCCATTTACTTCGGCAAATGAGCGTTTCATCAATTTCCCATCACAGTCAAATATTGGCTTCCATTGGATATGTGTCTTCCAAAAATTTTTCACCCACCCAAATACCTTCTTGCTTCACATATTCTACAGCTGACCTCTGCTATCATCCTACCATAATTTACTGCATTTACTCACAAATATATATACAAAGCAACCACTCTTCAGCATCATTATCAGCATTCATTGCTATATCATACTGGTTTCCCTTTACCGTCATAACCACCCTTTGGCTACCATTTACTTTTTCTATTCACGCAAACTTTCCACATTTCTTTTCTTTACTTGTTTCTGTAGTTTCTCTTCCCTATCCCAAGTCAGTACTACATAAATCTACACACATCAATTTTGTACACTTTATTTCACGTCATATTAGTATTTCAAAACTTATCAATTCCGTGTACTTTTCTCATTACCCCATCTATGAAAATATTGATACGCTACGGAGACATAACAACACTTCGTCCCACAGGCAGTTTTAGACCAAACCAGTCACACTGCAGTTTAGGAATTCTAAAACGTTTTACTCCCATAAAAAAACACATCATTCTCAAAACCGTCTCTTCTGTAGCTAGTAGGCATTCTCTACACCCTAAAGGACATTAGATTTTCTCAGTTTTCTGTAATTTTAATTCCAATAACAAGGAATGTAAACAACCATTTATATATGCATTGACATACACTCAAAATAGCAAATAATACGCACAATCACGCACAAGCACAAACACGCATGCATGCATGCATATATATATATATATATATATATATATATATATATATATATATATATATATATATATATATATGTAAATGTGTGATATATATATATATATATATATGCATGGTATATATATATATATATATATATATCATATATATATATGTATATGTAATTATATATATATATATATATATATACCTATATATGCCATATATATATATATCCATACATGCATGCCTGTTTGTGCTTGTGGGTGATTGTGTGTATTATAGCTATTTGAGTGTATGGCAATGCATATATAAACTGGTTGTTTACCAAATATAAAACTATATAAATAATATAATAATATATATTATATATATATATATCATATTTAATATATGATATATATATATACGTAATTATATATACGTAATTAATATATATATATATATAGATACAACATATATAATATATATATTATATATATATATATATATATAGTGTGTGTGTGTGTGTGTGTATATATATATCATCTCCGCAAAGGTTCCATAAATTTCAACATGAACCTTAACTAGACTAGTCTAGTTATAGGAGAGATCTATAGGAATGCTAATCATCACCCCAGTGTCCAGTCTTCATAACTGATGGATTGCAAGTTAAGAAAAAGTAGTTAAACAAAAAAAATCATTTCCGCATCACGGGCGGTATACGCAACAATGGTTGCCTGAAATTAGCAGTTCATCATAGACTGTGACAGGTAATCAAAGATGGATTGAATACAACGCCTTCTCTTCGATGACATTTATACAACGATGCATCTTTTAGCCTGCAGAGAGAGAGAGAGAGAGAGAGAGAGAGAGAGAGAGAGAGAGAGAGAGAGAGATTTTGTTTGTATGGTGTTTTTACGTTGCATGGAACCAGTGGTTATTCAGCAACGGGACCAACGGCTTTACGTGACTTCCGAACCACGTCGAGAGTGAACTTCTATCACCAGAAATACACATCTCTCGCTCCTCAATGGAATGGCCGAGAATCGAACCCGCGACCACCTAGGTAGGACGCCAACACTATACCAACCACGCCACTGAGGCGCTGAGAGAGAGAGAGAGAGAGAGCGAGAGAGAGAGAGGAATCTAATTTATCATGCCTACACCTCTCCTCAGAAATTCTGTGAAAATAACGCGTTTTAAGTTGAATCATTTCCACGTGTTATATATATATATATATATATATATATATATATATATATATATATATATATATATATATATGTGTGTGTGTGTGTGTGTGTGTGTGTGTGTGTGTGTGTGTGTGTGTGTGTGTGTGTGTGTGTATATAATGTGGTCAAAGCACGGGAAGACATGTGAAGCACTATTTCACAAGGGCTCTGAATCGTACAGTGTCAGAAGCAGAGTGTGTGTGTGTGTGTTACCCCTACTTCTGACACCGCGCAATACAGTCCCTGTGAAATAGTGCTACACATGTCTTCCCGTGTCCTCATCACATTATATATATAATATATAATAATATTATATATATATCTTATAATTATATATATATATATATTATATATCCATATAACTTTCATTGAGCAACTCCTCCTAGACAGAGTGACTACTACCCACACACAACAATTAATTCTCACCCACACAATCCATCCACCACTGGGGAGTGAAGGAGCTGAGGAGGACGTATACCTGTCTGTCCCACATCCTCTTCCACTAGTACAGCTATCAACATCATCATCCTGTTCGCCTTCCTTGCTTCTGCCCCTCCCGAATACCCCCTAACGACCATCCTCATTCTCCAATTCAGCCATTCATCCATCCATCCATCCTTAACGCCCGATATAATTAAGCCTGTAAAAAATATAACGATCGTCGGCTCAAGTTCCTTAGATGTCGAGTACTTAATATCTGACAGGTGATTCTACTATGATTTCATTACTAGGACGAATCGCTCTAGAATTCAATTCTTACATAGACATAGGCATTTCTCATGAGCTACATGTAAACTAGTGGGTTGGGTGCTGTTGTTGTGTTCTGTTGGTGGTTTATGATACCAGTCTAGATGGGAGAATAATTAAAAGACTAACGTCTGAATAGAAAGGAGTACGGTTTGTCTCTTGTGTTACTTAACAAGTGTGATAGAGAATCGTCAATAGCACGAGAACACTGTCGAAACTTAAGCGACTTGGGAAAACAAAGGACAAAACTGAGAATAACGCAATCGTCGGTAAACCGGCAACATTTACATGATAGCTCTTATGGAATGTAAATAAATACAACGCGTTTAATTTGATCACGCAAAGTTTAGTGTATGATTCTGAAAATTGCCCAAACACGAAGAAGTCAATGCCAGTGAGGTTTCATTCTTGCTTAATGATAAATAGTGCGTTTACTCTTCATATTAATTTCTTTATGAAGAAAATGACTAAGAAATTTGGGTAAAAAATGTGTTCTTCATTTTGTCGCAAATATGCAGTGCAAAGAGGGTTGAACTTTTGCGATATTCAGATATAACACTAAGCTTTGGTAAAATGACCAGTTTACATAAAAATTTGGCTTGGTTTTGAGTTGGTCTGGGGATGTGGATTGCCTTCAGAATAACTTAAGTTGGCAAAAAACGAGCATATTCCCTAAGCCTTGGGAGGAAGGAGCAGATATCGGAGAAACCTGTAGCTAAATATACTGGAAAAGATGATGGAATGTAAGTGTTTCGTTACTTGTCAGTGCCACTGCTGGTGCTAATTAGCTTTCCGTGAGGGTACAAATATCAGCTGATACTGTGGAAATGTGGCGCACATAATGGATTTACCTTCAAATTACGCGGTTTTCAGACGAACGTGGTGGAAAATGTTGCCCCATTCTCTCTAGAGGTGAAGGCTCTATGATGATGAAGTATACAGCATTCCCGCTTCATTGGAAAAACTACTCGAGGATCGATTGGAAGAGCAACATTGTGCTTCCGTTGACATAAGCAGTGAATAAAGAGAGGAATGCAAGTTGTCTAAAAGTATACTGGAAAAAACATCATTCCTACAACAGAATTCAAAATAGTTTTTAAGAGGTCAGGAAAGGATGCCAGCTACGGAAGTTACGAGCTGGAAGCGAAACAAAATATGCAATGTAACCACGGCCCAAGTAAGAAAACCATGGGTGATACTAAGGTCATGAATAGATGCCATGTTGTAGTTTATGCAAACTACAACATGGTTCTTTAATTCTTATAATACGATAGCATTGTTCCTACAGTTATTCGGGTGAAAACGCCCAATACACTTTATTATTATTGAATAACCTGAGTACTTTGTTACTTTAACAAAATTAAAGTAAAAAAAAGACATCACGGGTAAATAGAAAATACCCGGCTTCAATATAAGAAATGTGTAACATTTCTCACCCAAGGCGATCAGGCTACGCTATATAGAAATGCAAAAGAGCTTGAAAAAGGACCAATAGCAATATCATCAGTGTAGTTCAGATAACATGGCAGATCATTCAGTTTTTGCCAACATCTTTCTGAGCAGCAAGTTTTGCACTGAGTAAGTAGGCCCTCATCATCTCTGTTACCAGCACATCGGAATACAAATTTTAGGCCAAAGGTTAAACGCTGGGACCTATGAGGTCAATCAGCGCTGAAACGGAAACTGACAGTAAGAAGACTTGAAAAGTGTAACAGGAGGAAAACGTCGCAGTTGCACTATGAAACAATTGTTAGAGAGGGTGGAAAGTCAGATGGAAGAAAGAGAATTTGAACGGAGGTACTGCACAAGGAATGAAAGAGGTTACAGCTGGGGGTCGATGGGGTGCTGCAAAAAAACCTTTAGCAATGCCCACAGTGCACCACGTAAGGTGCACTGACGGCACTATTCCCCTAAGGCAGTTTTAACCGAAATATTAATCCCATGTATGGATAATACGGACGAACACTCCCCAACTCAGAAAAATATGTAAGACCTTTCATTATCAGCTATTCTCACAACAGCAAGCAAATTTTAATAATAAAGAAGACCCCATTTCAATCAATTTATCTCTCATACGTTTCATCCAGCTTTTTCTTGCCACTAAAAACATATGAAATTTATTGACATGAGGCAGCTTTGAAATTCAAAACTTCTTCCGTCATTAAATTAAATTTAAACTTCGTCCGTCATTTAATGAAATTCAAAACTTCCTCCGTCATTAAATGCTTGGACACGAAATCCTCCATCTGGAACTTTCATCAGCTTGAAACGTTTATGGTCAACTAAACTGAACAAAATTATCTTCAAGTCAACACCTGGTGATAAAATCTTCTGCAATAACTATTCCTGTTAGGTTACAGAAGGTGCAAGTGAACCTTAAGAAGGAACGTCTCATCTAAAGATCAGAAATATGAAGCAGGGAGAAAATTCCCAGAAATTAATGAAACATTACCTTCTTGATCAAGCAAACTCCAAAGGCAAGGAGGACACGATACATCTTTAACGAGTAATGAGGCTACACCTTTACTGAAGGGATGGGAGAAGCCCGAGATAAACTACTTAAGGGCTTAATGAGTTTTCTAAGGCTTTAATCCACTTATGCGTTGGCTGACTGATTGTCTGACCATTTTAGGTACATTCCGATCTCGGGCATTTATCTGCTTCGGGATTCATGATATGCCCTCCAAAGCAAGTTCTAACTGACAGTCGCAACAAGAAAGTTACTGAGAAGTAGCATCTTTCAAAAATTGTAGCGAATTAAATTCAGAGCACAAAATGAACAACCTTTAGTCCCAATCCTTTCAAACTATTAGTGTCTTAATCCTACTAAAAAAAAAAAAAAAAAAAAATTACAGATTAAATACACTTTCGGAGTACGGGAAGAAGTTCCCGTCGACTCATGGTAAGGCTAGGTTTAATCAATGTTTTCAGAATACACATTAAAAATTAGGTTTAACATGGCACCATTTCTCCTTGCTGCTGCATATTCAGACATTTTCCGGAAACATTGTCGATGAAACATCGAAATGTTTAACTTTTCTTAGGAAAGTTATGCAAAGTGAAATGTAAAGGTAAAAACTCATTCTTTAGCAGAGGTAAGAACAAGTGGCATCAATATTCACATCGGTCAGTATCTGTATTCATATGAAAGCTCAATGGTTTCTCATTCTGACTGAATGACTTAATCAAATTATCTGGTGTCACAACAACAAAGGTCATCGACACCGAAAAATGTTAGAAAAATCGACAATTTTAACCTATAAAATGGTAACAAAATACATCTCATGCTCAATAACAGTATTTAGACGATCTGCTCTATCAAAATAACCTCATTAGTTATTACTATCATCTAAAAGAAAAAACGCACACACATACACTCAAATATAATATATATATATATATATATATATATATATATATATATATATATATATATATATATTATATATATAATATAATGCAGATAAATTAAGGAGTTCCCATCAAGCTAAGGTCAGCCTATGCTAACGAAGTAATTCGAAAAGAGCGCTACATAGATTCCATTAAATACCGTCTATCCTTTTTGCTGTGTGTGTAAATAATATATGTACTGTCGGCCAAAAAAACTCTTGGCAGAGTTTCATAATTTTTCGTTCACCTGCCTGACGCACGATTCATGCCTTATTTATCTATTTTTCTTTTCAAAGATGGAAGAAATCATATGTAATGACGTTAAAAACAGTCACTGATATCTTTAGAACATTATGTTATGTTATTGTGTAAATCTATTTTCCATATAGCAAAATTGACGTGAACGAGACGAAGTGATAAAAAACGTCATATCACAACCATAGATATACATTACCAAATAGATAGGAGACACCTATCACTAGTAGTATCGCATAAACATAGTCCTTAAATTATCATTTCAATATTAAGTTGAAGGTAGTTGAACTTTTCCATTTGTTAAATTTTACAGAAAACATTGGAATCTCACAAAATGCTATCAAATTTAAAAGCAAAAAGAAAAAAAAAACCATATCCTCACAGTGTGAACCAGGCGACCTCACTCTATTACTTTTGATGTTATGTGCACGGGAATCTAATGTCAATGTGTCATTTATCGGTCTATGAAACATCCCTCGATGAGCGAGACAATTATTGCACTGCATTCGGTGCAAGTTCCTGTTGGAGAGATATCAAGACACCTTAATAAACCGGAGAGAATCATACATAGAAAAATCAAATTGTTTAAAGAACGGCAAAATTTAGAACATGGGCCTAGAGGTGGAACACCTCGAAGCACCACAAGAGAGCAACATTCATTTGTGAATTTTGAATTCTAGTGCCTCGTCACGACATTGCTGAACCAGGAATCATGACTAGCTCTACGCTTATGACTGGTGTCTGATGAATACTTTAGATGGAAAGGAAGAGGTTTTTAAATCTACACTTGAAATCTTTGATAGTTGTCAAATGAATAAGCAAACTTATCTTTGATGGATAAGAGATTCAGTTAGGCTTACTCTTTTTGTTTTGTTTGTTATCGGTGGCCAGTGAATACCACGGATAGGGAGGGAAACAGTTTCAATGATGCATGCATTTTTTTTCATCAAAACCTAAAGAATATATTTTATTGGGAGATACTTTATTAACATAAGCCTAATCCTTCCACCATTCCTATACGCCACCTCCGCTCTCTTCTCCATCTCAGGTTTATAAAATATTTTTTGTTCAAAGAAACTATATCTTTCATTCCCCAAAATATGTGCATTCACTCGTGTTACACCCTGCTATTAGCCGTCAAAAGTTAAGTAATCCCTTGGATTAAAGCCACGTAGGGTTTTTGTTTACTTGGAAAAAAAAAAAACATATGAAACAGACTTAAACGAGAACGTCACCTTTCATATTTCTTATCCTTTCAGCTACTTATAATATGCTTATGTTAGTAGGTCTAGGTATACATGTGAAACTAATTTGAATTAATTTCTATTTTGAGCAACCTATGAAAGCTTTAATGAAAGTAAGCCTTTATTAATGTATTCGTCAGTTTTGACTCCCACAGCTTTCCAACGTGTCCAAATGAAACAGGATGATATGCAAGGAATTCGATAAAAAATAAGACTGAATAAGGTCTGAGTTAATTATGTTAAGCAATTATGAAAAGGATAAGAAGAAAGGCGAACATGGCTCATAAAAAAAATAACGGGAATAATCAAATAAAGCAGATTAATATATATGGAGCTACAATGTCCTTTAATATCTAATTCGCTCTACCTCGGAATTAATATATTTTCATATATGCTTAACCGAAGGGGAATTTTTTCTCGATAATAGATTTACCTTTACCTGGGCGCGAACGCAGGAGACATTCAAATCCAGGAACGTCAGTGAAGCTCTGCCACCCTACCTGGATTTGAATGTCTCCAGCGTTCGCGCCCAGGTACAGGTAAATCTATTATCGAGAAAAAATTCCCCTTCGGTTAAGCATATATGAAAATATATTAATTCCGAGGTAGAGCGAATTAGCTATTAAAGGACATTGTAGCTCGATGTATGTATATGAATCACGGTAATGTGATATGACTTTTATATATATATATATATATATATATATATATATATATATATATATATATATTATATATATATATATATATATATATATATATATATATATATATATATAATATTGTCGATTCAAATATTCATTAGTATTTCGTATCCGATAGAGTATGCTGCTGAAAATAGCCCTAGGGTAATCATGTGGGAAAATCAGAAGTCCAATTTAGGCCCACTAAATGTGTCATGCAAATGATTTTATTGATCAAAGGACAAAATTAGTTTAAATAAACATCGTTTTCAAGGAATGTTAACGCCTTGATGTATTATTTATCGGCTGAAGGAGACGAAATGACAACACCCCAGTGCAGTACGATACGTTGAGTCAGGACTCGAGCGGCAGCAAAGCCAACTTCAAAATCCTTCGGTATGCTGTCACGAAGCTAGAGTCGAGAATAAAATTAGAAATCGGGACCCATCGGTATATATTTTCTTTACTTTGCAAAATAATTATCTTTAACACGTTGAATAAGTCTACTCAATTCTAATGTAATTTATTTCAAGTATATCACCTTTGAAAGGAAATTTTATTCATTGTTAAGTAAATAATCTAGCACCTGCATATGGCAATATTTCCATGACGAACAATGAATTTAAGAAACTACGCCAATTCTTCGTTGGCCGTCTGTACATACGGGTATGTATGTACACATCTAAAAATTATAGAAAATTCACGCATAATGGCAAAAATTGTAAAAAAAATTAAATTAAAACAAATCAAAGTATAGAGCACATAAGCCAAATAATATCTCCCAGATGTGCCACGATATAACAAGAATATTCCAAAGCCTAAATACCATAAGGTTTGAAATAAAATCGAGACACAATACAATATAACTAAACATTCTGATCAGCTCAACTACTTTAAAATCATTCCTTATTCGCATTTATATATGCCTTGCTTATGAAGTTTCTTGTTTCATAAATCGCATAATACGATAATGAATTAACTCAATTCGACAATGTCTGACTAAAAATACTGTTCACTTTTCGACGATGATGTAACCTATGGTAGCTGTGGCAAATCACAATTCCACCACAAAATGCAGCAAGTATAACACACTTACCTTTGGAAGACGTTCACATCTGTGGGAGAAATGAATAGGAATAAGATGCTGTTGCGATGAATAACTACTGCAAAATATAAAATTAATGAGGGTATTATGCTACAATAAACCTTTTTAGTATAGTTTCAATTATATATATTATTCTTAATACCGTTTATCATTCACAGTGTGAATTACCGTCAGAATAAATACACAGATTACAATTAGCATTAAGTTTCCACAAAATCCAGAATGAATTTGTACAGATTTTTCTCCTCGACCGTCTCAGGATGAAAGGAGAAAAAATAGTAGTTCTACACTAATCATTTTTACGGATATTTATTCTCAGGGAAATGCAGTTCAGGGAGTTTTCATATGAATTATTCTTGCTGAAACCGAGACTATTCATCACAAAATTTTAACTGTTAAAAAGTAATCGCCCGAACAGGTGCATTAGAACTCAACTTGTTTGTGTAAAGATAAAAAAGAAAAAAAAGGAGCATTCCTATCAGAAATTTTGCTGAACCTAAGACCTAACTATTGTTCAGGCTTGAGGGATCTTCCTCCATATCAAGTTCCTACCGTGTTGCAATTTTCCAAGTAACTTAAAAACTTAGTCAATCTTCTTTAGTTAAATTAGGAAAATAAAATTAAAACTGCCGTTTTTATAATAAAATAAGTAATAATGATTAAAGAGGACGA
>NC_087200.1:111670973-111714126 GCF_015104395.2 Macrobrachium nipponense | reverse complement strand
TGGCCACTGTTGATTAATAAAAAGTGTTCACGTTAACCATTCTTCTTCATATAATGTTTGTAGTCATCGGGAATCAATAAATCACGAATGTTAACAGGACTTGGAGGAACGAGGTTCATTTGATTTCTTCTTACATTTTGCTTCATTGCGTCTGAATTTGGAAGTGCTGCTCGAGTGGTTTGCGAAAAATGTTCTGTACGAGAACTATAATTGCCGATGGTTGATCTTGGCTTCTCCATCCCAACGCTTTAGATTTGTTTTAATTACAGCTACTTCCACGCTTGCTGCCAAAGCATCATGAGAATGTTCGTTTATTTCCTTTATCACTTCATTTTTTTAGTGTGTATACGAGCTTTTTGCTTTCACATCTCCAAAACTTCATCTAAAGGTTCTTCCTGCTATGCTCTCGAACACAAAGATATCAATCGTTAGAAAATGTTCGTTTGTCTTACTTACTTAAAAAGATTTCAGCCGTTTCTGCAGATGGGCTCGACTCGGCTACTTTTAGATTTTTTAAGAGCATCAGTAAAGTAAAATTCAACTTGTATGTTGCAGGTCTAAACTGAGTTATGTCATTCAATACCCTGCTTGTGTGCCATTCCTATTAAGGAAAAGGATGTCATATTAATTTATTTGCCACTTTGGCACTATACAAATACTTAACATTAAAACAAAAAATGTTTTTTTTTCTCATTAATATGAGTAATACTTAAAAAATTCTTGAGGATAGGTTGTAAATTCTATATTAGTTGCTGAAATTATTATTTATTTATGAGACCAGATTTTAGGCTTATTCTAAATACTTTGAAATTCCATTGACCTCATGGAGTTAGTACGTAGGTGATTTCAATTTAGCGAGCTAAAAAGTTATAGCTATGAACATTCGCTTAAATTTGTTAATTAAGAATACATACAAGATATGTCAAATGAAGCTTTTTAAACTACTACTAAAGCAGTACTCGCTCCCTGTCTGCATCATATTGGTAATTACAGAATAGCCAATTCTAAGATAGTTGTCACAATTTTCGATTTGTGCCACCTTTTTATCAAGTGACTAACAAGGTGGACTAACTAACCCACCCCAGTAGGGGGGGGGGGGGGGGATAGTGCCGTCAGTTCACCCCACGCACGGTGCACTGTAGGCATTACTTAAGGTTCTTCCCACCGTCCCTTCGGCCCCTAGCTGCAAACCCTTTCATAACTTTTCCTGTACCTCTATTCATATCCTTTTTTCAGGAGCGTGGTCGGTATGGTGTTGGCTTACTACCTCGGTGGCCGCGAGTTCGATTCTCCGGTATTCCATTGAGGTGTGAGATATGTGTATTTCTGGTGATAAAGTTCACTCTCGACGTGTTTCGGAAGTTACGCTAAGTTGTTGGTCCCGTTGCTGAATAACCACTGCTTCTATGCTACGTAAAAACACCATACAAACAAACAATAATTGTTTCATAGTGCAGGTGCGAGATTTTCCTCATGTTACGCCTATGTAACTTTTTACCCTCAATTTTTCTTTCAGCGTTGAATGACCTCATAGGTTCCAGCGCTTGGCCTTCGACCTAAATTGTATATTTTACTACTGACCAAAGCATTTGCTAACTTGAGCACGTCAGCTGTAACCTAGTTGTAACCATATTCATTATTATTCTCCCTTATATTTCGTTTTTTACCTACCTAAGCTTAATAGTCGCTGTTTCATCCCCCTCTATGAACTGAGCCACGAATATTGTACCCCATCTATTTTTAGTGGTCCATAACTCGTTAAGTTCTCACAAAATTAATCAAATATTACTGATGTATATTTTTTTTCTTTCTGTACTTGGGAATTTAATTTAATATAATTTTTATATCAGTTCTTCCTTCGTGAGTAATACTATTAGAATATATAAACAAATATTTTTTAATTTATAAGCTGTTGTGTGTATGTACTCCGTACATGTTGCACATGGTGACTGCGCTATTCTTTCCAGTTATTAAGGTTTCGTGTAGGAAACTCCCTTGAAAATTTGTGTTTTGCACAATTACAACATTTGGAATCTCTGAACCTTACCGATGATTTACAGTTTTTCTTACGGTAAAGCAAGATTTAAGGCAATGACGTTCAATCTTTTTCGTTCGTAGATATTCGCTTGTATAGCTAGTTTTGAGAAATGTCCCATCTGGGTGCTGATATATAATGGTATTTAACCCTTTTACAAGCCAGGTTCTCTTATGCTATCGCAAATCTTTTTCTTTGCAGTATTTAGATTAGCGGATTTATCTCCATTATTCAATTGTATTATTTACTTAAAGTGAACGCTTTTTAGTTCTGCTAGGATTTACTATTGCTAATGCCATGGAAATGCCAACCCCTTTAATGAGCAAAGAAGGTATATGCATTGTAGTGCTGAGAAGTTTTTGGAATGTTGACAATACTTTTGAAGAGTAAAACTGGTACTGCCAGTTTTGTGGTGCTGTAAATATATAAGGACATTGTATTATGGTAGCAAAAGCATCTGCCGTCTCGGTAGGCTGTTATTCCATTTTTGTCATATTTCGGTCTTGTTCTGCCATTGGAGGCGCCTTTCTGCCTCTCATTCAGGTAACAAAATGCTTCACGGTTGTAAATGTTGTTCGTAATCTGTTCGTGAAATGTTTTAACAGTGAAATTCTTGACTCTTTTGGATACCCTGAGTTTTACGGTATCTTAACTCCTGCAGTTCAACTCCTCGGAAGACTGAACTAATTTAGTGATGTTAGCTCACTCCTCGTGGCATATTTATTTGGTTTGGTTACTGAACTCGACTTTTGCTGTCATGAGTCCGATGTATGGTGATAAAACGCATGGCAGCATTAGTATTTTAATGAAGGAAAGTATTTTCGATGGCCAGCGTTTACAAGAAAATCAGTGGTGAGGAGAAGAGTAAGAGGAGTATGCTATTGTGGCGAGGCAGAGACTTGAAAAGAGTTGGAACTTTTCCTTCACCTTACCTACATCCGCACTGGGAAGACAGTATTAAGCGATAAGTAAGAAATAGAATAACAGCCTGGACAAAAAGAAAGAATATTTCTGGATTAATAAATGGTAAATGAAGGTTTCCGTTTACTAACAAAGGAAAACGATCTATGAGGCCTCTGCAATACTTCAGGTTCTTTACGAAGTGGAAGTGCGACCACTTGCAGAGAAAGTGTAGGAAATTATGAAGTAAGGCTACCAATGATGCTAAAGATAAAGGAGCTAATAATTGTATATGTCCAGAGTTGGAAAAATAGACCGAAATCTCAAGGATTGAGATGGTTTGGGCACGTCATGAGAAGGGGAGAGAATCAGACGGGTAGGGATTGTTGAAGGAGCAGTGGGAAAACTCGAGAGATTTTAAAGAAAGAGCACAGACGAAGATGTAAACCCGATGGGAATCCATACTGAAGTGCTCTAGATAGACGGATGTAGAAAACCTAATATGAAGGCCTGACCTAGAAATGTTGGAAAAGGGGTAATTATGTAGATATGTAAATAATAATATGAAAATTTGCACTGTATTTCACTTCATACGCACATTTAAATGTTTTTACATGTACATACGTCGTACTTTAGTGTGTGTTGGCGATGTACTGAGAGGAGAGAGCATGTTGCATGCAGATATCAACATACCTATAATGGGCCACTTGTGAAGATAAATTCGTTTTCATTTCTGTGGTGATGTGATCAGGAAGATGTATGGCAAAGAGATCGTCAGGGTGATGAAAGAGCTTCGACGCATTCTTTCCATACTTACTCCACGAACGACGCGTTTTGTGTAGGTAATAGCATCATAGTAAAGTTTGTTATATAAGATTTATTGTAGATCTGGTATAGAACGACGTAATGCTGAAGTGATGGGAGAAGGGAGGTCAGTAACACTCCCTAGTTTTGATCTTGTATAGAGGTTTTAGTTTTTCTGTCACATCTGTGTGTTAGGAATATTAGTTTTCCTTATCGTAACTTTCTAGGAATGGTCGACATTTCCGGGCGATAAGTAATGCTATATTATCTGGAATGCAGTCCTATCAACTACCATTCTCCTTTCAAAAGAAATAATAGACACCAAAATATCAGGTACTATACCTGCAAGAAAAACAATTTTCTATCGAATGGGTTGCCCCCCATTTGTCAGATAGTTACTGCCGAAACCATGTTCGATACATAACCTTTCCTTCCCTCGCGCATTGTATTTCAATAAAACGCCATTAATCTTGAATCGGCTTTCATAGTCTAGGCCATAAATCCTTTCGGGAGTCGTGTTTTCCATCAGGTGATCGCTTTCATTCGGGGTAGGACGGGAGGTCATCAATAGATGGATCTGGGGAGGACAAAAGAACCAAGCAAATAAGGCACTTGGTGCAACGGGTAATGTATGTCTGACATGTTTACTGAGGAACGCGATCAGGCACTGACCTTTTGTGTGTGTAACGTGTATGTACTGTGTGTGCGCGCACGCGTGTGTGTTAGAGGAGCCTGTATGTACATATTTCATAACATTACATGATTTAGACCCTCGAAAGAGACAGGTAAGCATAGCTTAATGATATGTATGTAGGGTTAGGAATATAAAAAATGGAAATGTAGTTATCTGAGAGAGAGAGAGAGAGAGAGAGAAAAAAAAATTTTTGATATTTTTGTGAATACTTACGTGCACGCTCGCGTTGAAGGCCATCGATCAGCGTCAAGGGGTGAGTTAATCCCAAAGTCTCTCCATCACACACACTCACTTGGGAGGGATCTTCATAGAGACGCCGTGATGATGATGATGAGACCGACCGCAAGTGATTAATCTGAGGTTAATATCAAGCGATTAAGGATGAAATTGGATGTTACTACGTGTATGTAAATCAAGACAGTGTTAATCTAGAACACACTCTGAGGTGAAGAAGTTTTTAAGCCGTATTAATAAAACATTTGATGGACCATAATTGCCCAAATCCATCAAAGGCTGACTCCGCTTTATGGGAACCAGATCCATAACACTCAGCAATTTTGGCGTTCAGTAAAAAGGAGGGAAATATGAAAAGACGTTTCGTTATGATTTCTGTAGAAGTTGATTTAGTGATTGAATTTAAATTGGGAGTGATTGACATTAATGACTTTATTCGTAAATGAGAGAAAATACAGGCACGTGAAACATAAATGAGAGGAAATAAAAGAACGGGAAGATCATATATATCTATATATATCTATATATCTATATATCTATATATCTATATATCTATATAGATATATATATTAAATGTTAGTCATCTGCGATTACTTAAGGGAAATCGCGTTTCTGATAAGCGGACTCGAGTTTGTTTGTTTTTTTTATAATATTTAATACATTTGGTATTGATATTAATGACTTCACTTCTTAGTAAGTATGCGTTAAATACTGTAGTGCTTGGTTGTTTGTTTAGACAAATCTCATATGATTCAAGAATGGAGGTGGTCTGATCATCAGTTTAAGGGGTTGCTGTTTATTTCCATTTTTTCTTTATTTTGTGTGTGTGTGTTTTTTTTCCCATGAGGTCGTACAGATAGCAAGTCTTTGTGCGTTATATTGCCAGGAAATTAACCAGCCAACTTTCATGCTTTGACCTTTGACTTGATCAAGGAAATGGTGTAAGCTCAGCAATTTTGTTATCTACACATCTCGGTAAACAGGTACATGCAGGCCTGTTTCGCACTCGATTGCGCCAACAAGATGCAAGTTGCATTTATGGGATGAATTTGTGTTCACTACTCTGGCGCGAGGCATAATATCATCTCGGTGCAAGGACACAGAATTGTTAGGGAGTAATCGCAATAAACGGAGCAAATTGCTATCAAGGATCGGAGAGCTGACCTGGAGTAGACATAATGAAAGGTTTTTTTACACATTCCTTCACCCCTGAACCTCTCTTAATAAGAGGATCCTGTAATGAAAATGAATACGATGCTTTGTGAGATCTTGCAAACACGTATGCTTTATCACTGATCAGTTGGGTGCACTATATCGTATTGTTCGGATATACTGTAATTGTAGTCTGCTTAGCAGGAAAGAATTTCAGCCGCATCATTATATTTCTTTTTCTAAAACGGCGCACAACGACAACAGCCTGAATGGTGCGATAGCGAGGAATGATAATCATTGTCATCAATTCCTTTTGCATGCGTGGTTATTTCCCAGGTGTTACGAATATACTTCGTGCTTTTGTGAAAAGTGGGAATATATGGCAGCAGTATATGCAGCAAAGGATCGACGTTTAGGAGACGCCATTTCAGAGCCCTTATTGTGGTCTTTTTTGGATGGTTATATACCAATATCCCTATACTATTAACGCCTCGGACCATTGATTTTGCATTTAAATTTTTCATGATTAATATTATTTTGAATATTGTTTTGGTGTTCTTCCTTTCATCATTATACGTTTCGTAACTTGTGGCCCTGGTGGAACCAGTCTGGTTGCAGAGTTTGCTTAAATGGTTGCTCTGTCATTAAAAGTGTTAATGTATATTAAGGTGAGGCAATTGTTCGTTGAGCTTATGCGTCTCGGTTCAAGGGTTTTCTTCAAAAATAAGGTAAAGCTGACGAATATATTACAAATGCATCTGTCGGCTCTTTCAGTTTTAGGACATTTGGGTGGGATGCAAAGTGTATGAGAGTTCAGATCTGATCGGCACAGACATAACTGACATTGCTTGAAGGTAATCACTTTCCATGATCTAAAAATTTGCTCATGGTTGCGGTCAGTTGAACTGTTTATAGTTTAATTATTTATACTTTGGATGTTCGTAACTCTTTTTATACTTCTTTCAAAGTTTGTTTCAGACGTGCACTAAAAATTTCAGCTCCGCAGCTTTATATGCAACCACCACGAGGCAATTAATTTTGAAATACATGTGTGTCAATTTATTCTTTCCATATATCCTTATTTGCGCTAGGAAAATATATATCCACTTACAGAAATTGACGCAGTGATTTCTTTTCCAGCAGTAAATTAAAACCACATATAACGCTATTTCCTGTTCTGGATTTTTTTTAATTGTTGATTATTTCCGCGATGTTCACTCAGAAAAGGTAATCCGATTGAAATGCCATCATTTGAGTCGCTGATGAATCGCGAAGTTTTGTAATACGACGGTATGCAAGGTATGCATTCTGCTTAGTTAAAGCCTGAAGTTTAGTACAAGTACCAAGGTCCGCAACTTTTTTGACTGAGTGGGTCAGTTGGCAAAGCCTAGCCTTTCATTTGAGAGTCCTTTGTTAGTCATAAATATATTATTAATGATATTACACTCTTGTCCATCGTAAACCTTTAAACTAATTTTTGCTTGCAATTTTTATTGTCAGCAGTGGTTCTGGAAATTTCTGTTGGTTCATTAGTGAATTAAATATGACTTATTTTAAGGACAATTCAGTTGGAAGTTGCAGAGCAGTTGTGAAGATTTGCATTGTTAGAAATCCACAAATATAAAAATTTCTCCAGTTACTTATTTCTGTCCAAATTCAGAGAGGTGGTCCATGCCTCCTTGCGAGCTAGTGGTTAGAATAAAGTGAGGCATTAATATTGTTCTTCATTAAAATAATCACACTATGAAAGACCCAATTCCAGTACCTGTTTTATTTTGTGTTAAATGGTAATAAATTATCCAGAGAAAGGGAAGCATTTAAACCCTTACTAACCCACTGTTGCCAGAACGGATCTGATGAACTGGTTCCACTGGGTGGAGAAATTAATATGATGATTTAGGAATAGACTTGCTAGAGTAAGAAGAGGCGCCAGTTTCCTTTAAATCAGTATGTCCGTGCAAGTTAGTTAATTTGTATCATTGTGCTCGTACATAACATTCATTATATTTTACTCTTTCATGCAGGGAATTCTTTAGAGTATGGTGATTTTCAGAACGTAGATGTTTGTTTTGAATGATCATGCAATAAAGTAATATATATATATATATATTTAAATAGGGCATCGCTGTTCAAGGGGAAAAGCTTCTATTACCAAAGTTGTCTTGTATTTTTCCATATTTGCATTCCAATTTTAACTTAACTGTGGCTTTTAAAATGATCCTCATTTAGTTTTCATAATGAGCTGTTTTGATTTTTACGTGCTTAGATTCTCTGTATTAATTAGATGCGGATATTTTTCTATTTCGGCGAACTTTCAGTATACGGTAGTAGTTCACTGAAAATTTTCTCACCGTAGTGTGAGGTGGGTTATTGGCAGTGAATATATACCGACAAAATCGTTCTGCATTTTGTTATTGGTTTTAAATACGGTTATTTTAGGCCCAAGTGCTTTGTATCTTACTTTCGGTGTACAGTATGTTTTTCGAGTGAATTAGTATGACCTTGGCATGCTGCCGTCTCTTACCTATAATTGTTATGACAGTAACTTGTGTGATATGAAAGATTGCAAAGTTGTATTAACTTTTCCATTATGATTGAAATTTATCATCGTCGTGTGGCATTTTATGAAATAGATGTGGTTTTTTAGTATAACTGGAATTAATTGTTCTGCTACTTCAGTTTCCAATATATGATTGCCAATTTTGTTTTTCACTTTGGTCAGAATTTTTGCCCTTGGCTACATTTTTTCTTCTGTTCTTTTACTTTTTGTGCTCTATTTACGATTCCTAGATCTTGAGATGGTATGGACATGTGTTGAGGGTGGATGACAAGGAGGGGGTGAAGAGGGCTTGGGAGGAACCTGTTAGAGGAAGAAAATCAAGAGGGAGACAAAGAATTAGATGTCGAGATAAAGTGAGGGAAGATATGGAGAAAATAGGTTTGGTGGAGGGTGATGCTTTAGAGTTCAGATAGAAGGCAGTGGAGAAGGCGCATCAGGCAACCGACCCCTTAATGTAGGGATAACTGTGGGAAAGAAGAAGAATAACCTTTATATTTGAAATTCCTTTATATAATGTTTTGAAAAATATTTAATTTCTTTCTCAAAATAATTGTTATAAAATTTATCAACTTGGCTCTAATATCGATTTAATGTTCCGTTTAAAACTCATATTAGGATTTCCTCTCGAGAATGTTTAAATATTAAGGTCTAATTATATTAAAAATTCTCATTTTGCCACTTGGGGCTATGCCATGAAGACTTATTCAGTGCTTCCCAGTTATGATGGGAATTTCCTAGCCATTGAAAATTAGTATATTATTTCGTTCATAGGCGTTGTCCGATATTATGATCCCTCCTTTTGAGTATTATAAAAATTGGACGGTAAAAGAGTGTAGCTTTATCCTCTATCTACTCTTTTGGTATGTCTGTCATTTTAGATCAACTCTCGATATTAGCACAAAAAAAAAAAAAAAAAAAATACTGTTCGCTGGCTCACCATGCCATATTTATCAGGAAAAGTACTACAGTACTAGTATTAAACGTTTTCATTCGATTATATCCATTTCCTTGAATATAAACAAAGATTTCTAAAATTGAAAGTGTTTTCATGTTTTTTATTTTACTGTTGTATGCCGAAAGATCATATTGAAAAGATTGTAATTAGCGTAGCTGTAGTTGTTTTTCGTTCCCGTTTGAATCTAGCAAAATATTTCCACATATGTACAAACTTTAAGACTATTATCTTAAAATATCAATATATTTACAGGTGATGTAATTTAACATGAGGTAAAAAAACTTTTCTTATATGTATATGGAGAGGGTATCATTTTTGTTATTACCTTTCCAGTATTCTCATTATGTTTCTTTTTTATTTAGTTTTACTAGCAACAGTGTAGTTTATTTTCTTGGGAAAAATGATTCAGTAAAACATTAGTAAAAACTGCACTACCATTTTGTACAATTTTTCCTGTGCTTTGTCCATCACAAAAATTATTTAAAGCAATACATTACCATCGGATAGAGTATTGGATATGGCTGCCGATGCTCATTTCTCTGGTTACATGAACTTCAGAATTCAAGAATTTGTTAATTTATTATCGATGATGTAACTAAATACATATAACGATATTTGCTTTAACCTTTGAGCTTATTATTTCTTCGCTGGACGAGTCAGTTGCGTACTCGCCTAGCGATCTGGTATCCCGTGTTCGCTCCCAGCTGCAGCCATTAGAAATTCATTTCTCGATATATAATGTGGTTCGGATCCCACAATAAGCTGTAGGTCCCGTTGCAACGTAAATGAAAGATCTAATCCTTCGGGCGAGCCCTAGGAGAGCTGTTAATCAGCTCAGTGGTCTGGTTAAACTAAGTAAGATGTACTTAACATTTTCTGAGCTTATTAAGGAACGCTTACTGCTTCTAACAAGGCAATTGGGAATCTCTTGTGATTGCTCCTCCTTATCCATACCAGTGGTGAAGGCTTTGCAAGAACTGCATTTTTTTTGTACGGAAGACCAACAATAGGGTGCTAAATATTTAATTATCAGGAAAACATCCTTGGAATTATCAATATCACTTTGTGTTTCTTGTAAAGATATATTGGGTAGCTGCTCCTGTCATGCACTGTAGCCATTAGTTAATGGTCTTTTGCAGTCCCTTCGACCCCTAGCCAACCTTTTTCATTCTTTTTATTATGCCTCCGTTCGTAATCTTTTTCAACTTACTTTTCACCTTTTCCTAACAACTGTTTCAACAGTATTTTCAGCACTGAATGACTTCATGCGTCCCAGCGCTTGGCCGTTGACCTAAATTTTATATTCCAGTTCCAATTTTAAAAATTTATTCGTATGAATAGATCTAGTATAAATGTAAGAAAACTATGAAAATATAAGAACTTGCAAAATAATTGTTCCCTTGGGTCCTACGACCTAATAAAATAAGCTAACACACAAATAGTCCCAAATATTTTTCATGTGTACGAAGTTTAATATATAGGAGTTAATATTTTCTAATGTTTTCCACTCCTCACCTGAGGTCGTTGGCCTGTATCTCCATTTAACGTCATTTTTGCTTGTGTACAGAATGTATTACATTTAGAACATCTGACATAAAAGAAAGGCTTCTCTGCAATATAGATTCTCAGTTAATACAAGATTTTAGAAAATTAAAATTAAATTGTTGCTGAATGATTATAGCCACTTAAGAATGGAATGGTAAATGTTGCTTAAAGACAGACATGGGACAGTGTTTGCTTCTTTTCAAATTCGAATACCTGATATACTGAAATGCTGTTTTGATTCCCTGGTAATGGACAATATTGGCCAACCTTGGTCTCTGATGAACTTTATTACGCAGTGGAGTAACATATTTATGTAATTTAATATTTTACATTTCTAAGGGGAATTTTCATTCACTATTGTCCATCTAACGTACCTAATTTTTATATATCAGAAACCTCTGTACTGAAAAGGAAACAGCGATGAGTTCCCAGTAAGATACTATTTGTATCAGATGTTCATTGAATATTTGTAAAACTAAATTAACATTTTGTTTTTCATGTTTGCCAGAATGTTCCAAGTGTAAATCATCCTCTGTTTTAGGAAGTTTTTCAGTTTATGCTGCATGACATTTTTTTCAGCTCCTAAAATATAATTTCCATCAAAAGTGAAGGGATGAAAATTATTTTTTATAATATAAGTGTTTCTGACCAAGTCACTTGCTCGTAATATTTTTTAACAAATATACCGAATAATACATGAATAAAGGAACTGTTACTCGGAAATGGATGGGGATGCGCAATGGAAAGAGTAGAGAGTGTTGGGAAAATACGACATTGTTATCTGTTAAAACAAACCATAGCAAGGTGTTCGACCTTTTCTCTGAAATTCATAATTAGGGTGACAAATACCTAAGCCCAAGATGGTATGGGGTCTTATGTTTTTCCCTTCGTGACCTTGCTATGTTTGGTGTAACACGCCTACCCTGGTAGGATCCATTCATGACGTGGGGTTAAGTAAATTCAAGATGCAGTTAGATGACGTTAAAACAACAGATAAGCATTGTCTATGTCAGGTAATTTCAATTACCTATCTAGAAATAGCCCTAAAATACAGATTAAGCGACCACTTGGTTTTTACTCATGCTTATCCACAATCAATCCATCCTGAATATGCTTTACTGTTAACACTTTAGGTAACAATATATATATATATATATATATATATATATATTATATATATATATATATATATATATATATATATATATATATATATATATATATATATATATATATATGTGTGTGTGTGTGTGTGTGTGTGTGTGTGTGTGTGTGTGTGCGCGTATTACTAAGAGACAGGAAATATTAATATCAGAAGCACAGACCCCCAATATAATATTAAAAGACCCAGTAACCTTCACCCACATGACCAGTGCAACTGTCTTACGCTAAATTATGGGACTGCCTGACCAGTGGATCGTCGGCGTCTTTTGATACCCCTCGGTCATCATGAGGGAGTAAGAGACTGTTTTTTTGCCCTTGATTCTCATAGATAAATTTAGTACTCCATTTAATCCCTTGGCTCATCCGCTGTGGGCACTGGGGCCTAATGGACTGTTGGCCATTTAGAAAGGCAAGGAAGGTTGTGGTTCAATTAGCCATTTAATATTAATTTAGCATGAAGAGTAGATAAAGGTGTTTTCGATTGCTCATCTTTGGTAATAGAATTACGTCCCTACCTCTAGTATGTGCCCATGTGTGTGCCCACACTATATCTACTTACAAAACTATAACATACAAAGTGCTTAGTTAATCCTTAATACCTTCCAGTACTTCGATACAAAGTTAATTTTCATTTCCGGTATTCTTTAACGATAGCAGAAAATAAAATACTGAGTTCTATCTCAAACGGTTTTTAAGAAGATTCATATCATTAACGTAAACCACTTATCTCATTTTGTACGTATTATTATTATCAAGTTCACGTTCATATTCTAGTAAAATTTTAGGATAGGGCATTTGTGATTTATTTATTAGAATGAAAATATAAAAAATAATTAATGTGCATGCTAGTAACCTTGATGTCGGATCATGCCTTGTTGTGTATCAAGTCAACTTTTGCTCTCGCTAATATTATTTTCGTTCAAATACAAGAATTTTACTTCGTTTACGTTTATCACTTCCATATTTTTAGTGTGACAAGGTATTGTGACTTGGTGGCTGAAAGCTTATTTTTGTGCAATAGTATATTCAGAACATAAAAAGAAGTGCGACAAACAAGTCACATGCGTTTGCTCCCTTCGTAAACACAGTTGTCGAAGTAAAGGCGTGGTTTTGGAGGTGTACAGTATGGTATATCTATCTTTCTGTCAATCAAATCTATCTATCTATATATGTATCACTCTATTTCTGTATCATTCGATGTATATTTTGTGTATGCTTATTTTATATATATTTTTTGATGTATTCGTTATCTTGATTTTTTTAATGGTACCAGAGACTGTTTAATTAAAGTAAGAAGAGGGTTCTCAATGTTCTCAAGAAATTTTACAATCATTCAGATGTTAATTGAGTGATGCGACTCATAATGGAATCATTAAACCGATAGTTTCCTTTAATGGGAGAATTAAACTAACAACTTTTCTCTTAATGGCATAGTGAAATTAAAGTGACGAGTTGGTGGAGGGAGGGGCCCTTAAGGGGTATGCTGCTAATGGGCAAGACCAAACACAGCAGTCTGCGCAACAGCAGAAAGAGAAACGATGACCTATAACGTGGCACTTGTTTGATGTGACCAACTAACACAGCCGTAGTAATTGATGCTTAAAATTTAGACACGTTGGCCATTAGGAAGCATTCTCTTACGGGTGGTGGTATCAACAGTAAATTATGAGCAATATTGTCGCAGCAGATTTGAATTAAGTGGTGTGTGTGTGTGTGTGTGTGTGTGTGACACAAATGTAAAAGGAAAAAGTAACAAACTCGAGAGAAAATTGGCTATGACGTTACAGTGTAGTTATTTTTATTTTTACATTGTTAATAGAGACGGTTTGCGAGATGTAATTTTTATTCAAATAAAGTAAATATTAAGATAATAGGATGATTTGCAAGGTGTATTTTTTATCCAACTAAAGTAAATATTCAAGCCTTTGCAAGAGTAAAGGGTTCATGAGGCTTGGTTAAAAGTGGTTGGAGGTGGAATTAACGTATATATATGGGTACACACACACACACACACACACACACACACACACACACACACACACACACATATATATATATATATATATATATATATTATATATATATATATATATATATATATATATATGTGTGTGTGTGTGTGCGCGCTTAATAATCACCGTAGATGCTCGCGACTTCATTATATAAGCGAATACCACAGGAAAATGATAGGCAGAACCAAGCGCTTTCGCCTTTATCAGGCATTGTCGAGGCACAGATGAAATACAGTTGGAAAGAAGGTTACAAGGTAAACACAAAGATCAAGAGTACCAGATGGTTAACTGTCAACAGGGTAAAAAATAAAGAGATAATCCAGGATAATCCGGGATCATATGGTCACAAACTAAAACAATAGATTTAACCATAAGAGATGCGGGAGCTTAGCCGTACAAGGTTCAAAAACATGTTTAAAACTGAATATATTAATTTTGTTGATTATATGTATCCACAAGTTTTTTTTAGTTATGAAGGCATAGAGTTTAAACAAACCAAGGCCCTTATTTAGAATGCTTTGACTTATTGAAACAAGATACAATGATAATTCTTTTAACTTTGTCGCTACACAGGATTAAGGATCTTTTGCTCCACTCCAGTTAATAGGATGATGCAAATCTCTCGTTCATATGTACGAATTATGGGGTTCGATATTTGGTCAGTGCTCACAGAATATCAGTGTTGTTTAATTCGTTGTGAAAGGGATTTTTCAGTTTGTCCTTAATATATTTTATCAAACTTTTTACAAGGAATCTCATATATGCAGCCAGAAACATCTTTAGGAGAATTTTTTATTACTGAACTCGTAGCATTAATATTACTGAAAACAACATTTATGTTGAAAAGCTGTAAAATTCTTGAAGTTTCTCAAACCCTTTCATCATACGGTAATTTGAGAATATAACGCTTACCAAATTCAAGCTAGTCATTAGTTAAGCAAAAAGTTCTCTTAGCCCTTTTCCATGTTGCATCTACAAAAGTCCTCGGGTGTTTAAGTTTCAAGGCAATATCATAAATAGTCTTAATCTCAGCGTCAATAAATTGGGGGTACAGACAGGCAGAGCCCTTAGGAACATCCCAGAAAAAAAAAAACAGAATTTAACATTTTGATGGTGATTGGAATAAGAATAAAAAAGGCAATGTTAGTTGATTTTCGAAAGACTGAAAAGGTGAAAGTTATATAATTTCTGTGTTATTTTTGTACACTGTATTTATTTTTTTATGAATATATTTGTCAGTCTCGGAAGAAATGAGAGGGAAGTTACATCAGACAAGAACGAAGAAGCGTTGTCAAGTAGGTTGTCAGAGAGATTCTGCATGAGGATGAGATATGAGATTTCTAGCCTGATGCGTCTTGTTAGTGAAGTCTAATGATAATCAGTTTGCACGGTGAACTCTTTAGCTTTCATTCCCTGGAAAATTACAATTATACATAGTTGCCCTTCGCATAGAGTAAACGCTTGTTTTGTTCGGGAATGGTTGCAACGACATGAAGTATGTGAATAAAAATTCACAAGTCATTTTTTTATTTTCCTTTTTTGTAATTGGTGGTGCCCGTGCTTTATACTTGTAGATACAAGTGGAGTAAGTCTACCTTGTTTTAAAGCAATGCAGTAAAATGACATAAAGCAAATTTGTTTAAGTGCTCTGCTTTGCTAAAATATTTCACCTCATATTAGCAGTAATATGCTCCATCGCAGTGCCAATATGTCCCCCGCCCCCCTCGAATATACTAAACAGCTTTTAATCCGTTTACACCTAAATTTCCTTGTGTTATAACCACTGTGGTTTACATTAGTGTTACGTTGTTTTGTTACAACTTTAAATCATTTTCTGATTCTAATATTTCTAAGTACTGCAGAACAAGAAGGGTGCCAGCCTGTAGCATAACAATGTGAAGAACATTTCTCTGGGAAATATTATATATATATATATATATATATATATATATATATATATATATATATATATATATAAATGCGACTTTTACCTTAGATAAAAATTACTAAGGCTGGAGGGCTGCAATTTGACATGTTTGATGATTGGAGGGTGGATGATCAACACAAATTTCCAGCCCTCTAGTAATTATTAATTAAGATCTGAGGGCGGCCAGAAAGAGAGCGGATGGACAGGCAAATAGCCATCTCAATAGTTTTCTGTCACAGAAAACTAAACAGGAGACCTGGAGTGTTAAAATGATCTGAAGTGCTTAGGATTCAACTACAACTGGGAGAGTGGATGAGAAGCCAGGTCCATTTAGTATTTATAAAGAAATATTAATCGTGTTTATAGGCGAAGAGTCACTATCTATGCGAGGACCAATCATCTCGTGGGCTTAGTCTGTGCTGTCATCCAAAATTTACCGTTGAATGCAGTAAGTTGAATTTCCATGCACTTCATAGGCCTGAATGCGCTTACCCTAATGCTTTGTCCATGAAGGATGTAAATCTATTCCAACTCATTTACACGTTTATTTATCGAGGTCAGATTCATTTACTAGAACTGTAAATGAGACATTCTTTCCTTCGTATCACGGTATTTAAGATTGTATTGCCTTTAATGCTTAATGATCAGGTAAAAGTGATCAATATATTCTTTATATATATATATATAAATATATATATATATATATATATATATATATATTATAATAATATATATATATATGTGAATAATTATCACATCACCGTGATTCATATAGATCATTCGAGCTACAAATGTCCTTTAATATCTAATTCGCTCTACCTCGGAATTGATATATTTTCATATATGTACCGAAGGGGAATTTTTTGTTGATAATAATTTCGTCCCCTCATGGGATCGAACCACCGTCCAGTGGACGGAAATGAAATCAGGAACGGCCAGTGACGTTATCCAGTTGGCCAACAGGGAGGCTATAAGTTTTATATATATATCTAGTGTGTTTGTGTATAATTGTAATAGCAACGGCAATTACCCCAACACAGTTCCTTTTAAATTTATAAATAGACTTGTCACTAAGAAGCCAAAAACCCAAATGAAGAAACTCTTACGCCCATGCTAGGTTTCGAATCCGCATTAGCACCATAATATATATATATATATATATATATATATATATATATATATATATATATATATATATATAACTGTATGTTGTCGTATCTAGAAAACTTCAATTTAAGGAGGAACAGGATAGCCAGAAGACGTGGTATTATTCCAGACATTATTATTTCCTTAAAATAAAACAAGGGCACAGCCGAGCTTTCGGGAATACATTGCTTTTCTGATCATCAGGGTCACATATCTATAAAATGATACAAAAAAGAGAAACCGTAAGAACTATACTGATTGACTATATCTAAAAACATTACAATACTTTAAAATACATGACAAAGTAAAAAAGGGAACCTAAGATACACAACACAAAGTAAAAAGGGAGCTTAAAAACTAAGTTAACTGCAAATCATAAAATCGCAATGACAAGTTAAGAGAGAGTACGTAAAACGCAGAAATATACTGAGAGCGAAAAATAAAAACATGAATATTCAGAGTAGAAAAAATAAAATAATGATACTGTAGTACAAGATATTGGATAACCTACTATTCATGTCGTAGTTAAATGACAACTGCGCGAGTTAGAAAACTGCGAATGAAATAAGCAGAAGTGGTGTGGGTAAAAGAGGTAGAGAGGAGGGAGAAAAAAACAAACAAACAAACAAGCAAATTATGCAATGAGCAAAGGAAGAGAGCTGGTTTGGTTATTGATTGTTGGAGATTGTTGTTTGATATTGAGGGACTCTAAAAAGGGAAGTGAATGGCTGTTTTTTGTTTGTCCAAGTATTTCAAAATCGCTGTACTGTATGTGATGGTGACAGGATATGGCATGAAGTCTAATTGCACTATTTTCTTTTTTGCTGAAAGGTAAGCCTGTACGATGGCTAACACCCCTTTGAGAGTCGATGCGCACCTTAAGTAGGCGCTTAGAACATCCCACAAAAGTCCCAAAATTACATTTTGGGCAATTAAACTTATAAACAGTGCAGGTACGCATCAACTCCGGAAGGGTGTCTAGTGAAACAGTCTTCCAATTGTAAGCGGGTTATTGAAAATAAATCTGAACTCAACATAAGGGTTATAGATGGCTCAAGAGTGACAATAATTTACGTTTTAGTGGGCCAGAATTATTAGTGAATGGCAGTGGAACATATACTATCTCCTTGGGAGGTGCAGACTACAGTTTTTGGATTAAAAATATTGTCTAAAAATTCTTTAAGGATTTTATTGAACATGTTCAGGGGATAGCAATTGTTCTTAAAATAGGTCTCTAAAAACCTAACTTCCAGGTGAAAGTTATTCCAGTGACTGAAAAAGTTTAACCCAAGGCCGGTAAAAGTTTTCTTCCTGAAAATGCCAGTCATAAAATATCCTTCAGAGCAAGAGACCAAAATATCTAAAAAGGAAATGCGGCCAATACATTCTTTTTCCATGGTAAAAGTAATATTTAACTACGACATGAACATTAGGTTCTCCAATACCTTGTACTACAGTATCATTATTTTATTTTTTCTACTCTGAATATTCATGTTTTTATTTTTCGTTCTCAGTATATTTCTGCGTTTTACGTACTCTCTTAACTTGTCATTGCGATTTTATGAATTGCAGTTAACTTAGTTTTTAAGCTCCTTTTTTACTTTGTGTTGTGTATCTTACGTTCCCTTTTTTACTTTGTGGCATATATTTTAAAGTATTGTAATGTTTTTAGATATAGTCAATCAGTATAGTTCTTACGGTTTCTCTTTTTTTGTATCATTTTATAGATATGTGACCCTGATGATGTGAAAAGCAATGTATTCCCGAAAGCTCGGCTGTGCCCTTGTTGTATTTTAAGGAAATAATAAAGTTTGGAATAATACCACGTCTTCTGGCTATCCTGTTCCTCCTTATATATTATATATATAATATATATATATATATATATATATATATATATATATATATAATATACAACATATATACATACATACATATACATACACATGCACACACACACACACGCAAATATATATATAGATATATATATATATATATATATATATTATATATATATATATGTATATATATATAATTATATATATATATATATATATATATATATATATATATAATATATATATATATATTGTGAATGGTTAAGGTTATCCTCATTTTGACATATCGGATAGGGGTTTGAATCTTGTCACCGATTAAAAGTTTCTTCATTTGTGTCTTGGTCTCTATGGCAAGTGTAAAGATTTTATCATATATATATATATTATATATATATATATATATATATATATATATTATAATTATAATTTATATAAAAAATCGAAATGAGTAATTTTTTTTTTTATAAAATTCCAATTATTAGGTCTTGTATCATTTCGTTTCATGATTTCTCTTCACCTTCTTACATCCTCAACATTCGCGTCATAACTATTTTTCTTTTTACATTAAATCATTCCGTTTTACTGTACTTTTATTACACGTCTGCCTTTTTTGCATCTGTACTACAAAATCCTTTCAAAAGTCTTACTGTGTAAATTGTGTGGGTTTGTCTGTTTCTTCCTTGTTTTATATCAGTCGTAGAAATCACCCTCCCCATTTGATTTGTAAATTTTGTTTTCGTTTCTTTAAATGAAACTGAGGTAAGGTATCTTAGCTACACAAAGAAAACCGAAAAATTACAAGTGACTTAAGTGTAAGAGGTAGTTTTGCCCAGATCAAATCACAGAGATTTTTCTTATTAATTGGATTCAGTTTTTTTTTTTTTACTTACAAGATATTTGAATAGTTTCATAATCGACTAGTTCGCATTTTGTTTTGTAAATGCTTTAAAATTTTAATTATCATGTCCGAAACTGCCTTATAATTTTTTTTGTATCAGAACCCAAGGTTTGCTTTTCACTAATTAAGATTCCAGTTTTCAAATACTTTGCACAAAACTAAGGATATCTCCAACATCACTTCGAAAAGGAAAGTTTTTCTTACAGAATAGGAATATGCATCTGCGGTTTTTTTTCCTCCACGTACATTACTGCATTTAATAGATGATAGAATCATGTTGACATGTAGTGTCTTAGTTGTAGGTCATCTTGAAACTTGCAGGTTTCATATTTAAGGGTAGGAAGTTGTTGTTGTTGTTGTTGTTGTTGTTGTTTTTTTTTTTTTTTTACACTGGCATTGAGAGATCCATTTTATTTAATCTTTTAGAGACTGTTGCCTTTTTGGTGTATTGCCACTGATCATTAATTTCTCCTTACATATCTTCTTTGAATAAATAAATAAAAAATATTTTATCGTGTAACGTTGGTGTCAGTGTAAGATTTTGGTGTGAGTTCGATTACCTCCTCTTACTTCCCCATTCCCCATCCCATCCTCTTTGCTTTGGCGTTTCATGTTAAGACGTCTGCATTACCTTAACCAATATCTTTTTGATTTCCCAAGCATTTGGATTTCTGAGAAACTGTGCCGAAGGGTCACAGGCTTGTCGCAATAAAGTTTATTTTACGGTCAATTGCACACCGACTACCAAATTGCACATTCGTGAATACCGCATGCCTCAGGGGTCACCTCAGGGTTTGATGATTTCTCCTAAAATATTTGTTGTTTTTTTTTATATTCATGAATTGGACTTTTTTAAGGTTCATGGGGTTAGAAGCGGATCGTATCGTCGTATTTCTTGATTATTAGTTGCAGAAATTAGTTCCGTTGAAAAGTATAACAATTGAAAAAGAAATTAGAGTGAAGGGATGATGAAAATTAGGAAGACTAAGGGGAAAATAAAAATGCGTAAAGTAGTTCACAAAAACTATGCAATCCTAAAGTAATGCAATATTGATGTTATAGAGTAGGAAAGCTCCACACAGTCTAACTAGTTTGAAGAGATCGAGTGAAGTGTAATTATCCTAAAGAAAGTAAGATGCATTGAGAATTGATTGGAATGTATTTTAATTAAAAAGGAATTGATTATGCTGCAGGATGAAGTAATTTGCAAAGGGTAATTTGCTTACCTTATGGATTTTACCTGTCTAATGTAAGCTAATGTTTCTTTCAAACATTCTTTAAATATATATGAAATTAATTACTTTTGAGCGTTTTTACCTAAGAGTACTCATAATATTCTGTACACATGTCTGTATATATATATATATATATATATATATATATAATATATATAATATATATATATATATATTATATAAAATGTGTCTGTGTATTTATAATATTCTCAACTTTAAATATAAGTTAATATTAAATTTACTACGGCATGTGAATAACTTTAACCTAAGGTTCCTCTTGGGTGTAAGGTATGGGCGAGGCATCGAAGGTTTAGTGAATTCGCCATTAAATGATATTTGTAACTTAGTAATTGCTAATACTCGTAAATAAAAAAAAATTTACAATTTTAAATGAAAAGTTTTCTTTACTATATATATATATATATATATATATATATATATATATATATATATATATATATATATATATCATATATATATATATACATATATATATATATATATATATATATATATATATATATATATATATATATATATATATATAATGTGTGTATGTGTGTGTGTATAAATATGCTTAATTTAATTTCGTTTATATACAGATTTTTAACCGACCATATACTGAACTTCTGCATTGAAGTGATAAGAACTAGCCCTTTTCTTGTGTAGGAACCAGTAAAGACTAACCGACCACCTAGTCTCGGATAAGTCATAATCTCGAAAGGGTTTAGTGTTCCTTATTAACTGGGATTCTGCATCATGGCTTGTTGCCGTAGATTAGGGTATCTGGGGCATTCGTACCTGGTCATAATGATAAATGATTGAAATCCTAACGTTCGGATAATTGCAGACTCGCAACCTTTTCGTATCTTTTTATATCAGATACTGGTATCATAATCGAAAACACTCGCGTAGACAAATCTTGTGCAGGGAAGGGCCCCCTCTAGGGGATATTTTTCTTCTGTCTTATTAATTTATATGTGCGAATCTTTGCCTTCATAAAAAAAACCTTCATTGGTCTCTATATCAGCTTTCCTCTCATAATTCATGTCACAAAAAGGGCACTGCCCTCAAAACGTTGAAGCTCTGTTCGTTTAACGTTTGTCAGATACGCAGAAAATAGGAAAACCCCTGTGGTCTTTGTCATATTTTGAGTAAGGTATCCGTTATTTGTGTCATTTAGTAGCGCAACCTTTTTTTCACTCCTTTGTGTTGTTATCTGTATTATTAATTATATTACTATTGAACATGGTAGTTGTTTCTCGCTCAGGGTCATACGAATTTTTTTTATATTGGCTTTATTTTCTGTAACGTTTGTAGTTACTACTGTCATCCACCGAGTGTTGCAAAAGTTAATGAATTACCTGAATCGATTATTTTAGAGACGGGCCATTTGCAGTTGGTTGGTGGGATATGTGTGATGAATTCTGATGTGACGCGTATTGTCGCTGATGCGTCCATATCCGAAGGCGTTGCGATTTTTCATATATGTATTTTTTTGACTGGCTATTCAACAGTGAGGGTTGAAACGAGGGTTTACGAGCTTTATTAAAATTGTCATTCTAACGCAAGATGTAATGAAAAGAAGGTTAGCTATTTAAGGACGAGATTGAATATTATTACAAGTAACCAAAACGTGATCAATATAAGCAGCTTCGAGTGGTGATTGTCTTAAATCAGTCTTCGAATGCGGATCGCCTATCATATCAGTAATGGGTATTTGATAAGCTGCTTGTCATCGAAGAACCATAAACCCTTTTTCCATCACGGATGGTCGAAGCTCCTCACCGAGAGTTCATCATACTCAGACAAAGGTTATTTACACTGTTTCGAAACTCTTAAAATCTCGTAGCTTTGATTTTAAATGTTTTAGATTGTAAATAAAGGGCAAATTAAGTATTGTAAACATACCAAGAAATAAAAAAAAATGTCTGTGAAGAGCACTAACATGGAAAAAGTTGCTTTTTAGAACGTTTCCTAATTGAGATGCTCAGATATCGCATAGAAATGTATAAGTATCCTTGTTCGGATTAAGCCAGCAACATGCCGGCACGGGCACCCCGTAAAGTAATATAGGCCTACGACATACTCGAAGACGTGGCAGCGCAAGTTGTCGGCTGCGACCACAAATCAACCTTGAAGGTGAAATTGACTTTAGAGTAAAGTAAGTTTGCCAGGGGGGGAGGGGAGGGGGGGGATGGCCTGGTATGGCCCCCCCTCGCCGGTGTTGCTGACGTGACAGCAAGCTTAGGTAAAGCAATGGTCTCTTTGTGTTGATGATCTCTCCCTTTCCTTGCTCTCACGTTCGTATTTGGCGAAAACTGATTTCTTACATTTCTTCTGATAAGAGTAAGAAGAAATTCTGTTCGTTTACCGTAATAATGCTGTTTTTTTTCTTTCCATTATGTGACGAGACTCAAGAATGCAAAAGCTTTGGCGATCTGTTGCTTGGTCTGTCAACCTTTTATACAACCTATGAGCTATTCAATTTCCATTATTTTATTCTGATATTGGTATCGTGATCGTGGACTGTGAAAATATCTGGAAATATCGAGGACTTGTGAAGAATCCTTTGGTTCACATGAGAACTCGGGTGAAAAAAAGGTTAGCGTCATCATGGTAAAAGTAATCTAATTTCTCCTTGCTGTTATCAGAACGAATTTAAGAAAACAGCAGGCTTCAAAACCGAGAGAGAGAGAGAGAGAGAGAGAGAGAGAGAGAGAGAGAGAGAGAGAGAGAGAGAGAGAGTGACGAGCGTTTTGTCACCGCCATCTGTGGTTCTGTCTGTATTCAAGAGCAGCGGCCATGTGTTACACGCAAATAAATCTGTTTTAAGATTAAGGAAGGTTGTTTACAGTTCAACCACTGATCAAGGCGTTGGATGAATTTTTAATTTAGTGTATCATTAAAACCGTAGGTATATATCTAACGAAGTGTCGCAATAAATATATCACCAAAATTGCAGGTGATTCAGATGTCATGAATGGAAGATCTGCTCGCCCCACGCAGAAGTCAGTTTTGATTTTGTCATTTATTTTTGAAGGAGCTCATTGTTACTGTCAGTATTATGTTATGTCCCTGCCAATTGGGTAATATTGTGCAAATATATGTATACATTTAAGTATTTATTCATTTTGCACTCATAAAAGCCAATCTAGTTTTTATGGATAATAATGTTTGCAATGGCAACTCGGGCCAAAATTCACCAATACTATATTGTGCTGTAAGACAGGATTAGGAATATGAATATGAAATTAACATTCTTCGTATGAAAAAAAATATGGAAGAATGACGGCGTGGTGCCATGCTTAGTTCTCAAATGTTTCTTAGGTACCATTGCATGATGAGAATTGGATGGTGAAAGACAAAGATAGAAGTCATAGTAATAAGAGTGGTGAGAAGATACCGTTGTCGAAGTTATTTGATAAAAGTAGAGTAAAGTTTTAGAATAACAGAGAAAAGTGAGAATATTGAAGCAATTTTTTGCCACGACCAGACGAATTGGTTGGACAATAAATAATTAGCTCCATAAAACGTAATAGAAAAATTTAGGGTCCCATTACATCATGTCATCAAGGTTGGAAGGAATGTATCCAGTGTGTGAATTGGAGTGGAATATAGAGTTTAGGCCAAAGGCCAAGCACTGGGCACTGGGACTTTTAAGGTCATTCAGCGCTGGAAAGGAAATTGAGAGTAAAAAGCTTTAAAAGGTGTAACAACTGGCAGTTTCACTATGGAATAATTGTGGATAGCAAGATGGAAGAAAGGTAATATGAATGAAGAATACAGTAACAGAAATGAAAGGGGTTGCAGCTAGGGGCTGGGGACGATGCAAAAAAACTTGAGTAATGCCTACAGTACACCGCATAAGGTGCACTGTAGGAATTACCTTCACTGCGGGGATTATCCAGTTTAGCAAACATCCTTTATCGATCATTGTAGCATGATGGGAAGAAGTAAAGGAAATGAAGAAGTAAGGTCGGAGAATTTTAGTGAACAATGATTGAAACAAAATGATGTAGAAATTTAGAGAAAAGATGATTATTGAACTGTGTCGCTTCATTGGTTGGAATTTTAGCTAGCATGCTCTTTTTAATTTTATTAATGCCTGCTTCATTTAGTTTAATTAAACACTGATACCGGGGTTTTTCATCTCAGGGGATTATGCATTATTAGGACCCATGAGGGCAAAGCCATTTTAATACCTTTTTTCGTTTTAGTAGTATTTTGCTTTTTTATTTATTTATTTTTTTAAAACTTAAAACTAATGTGAAACTGACCAGCTGTCTGTCAAAATGTAGAAACAAAAAGACTAACAAACAAAGTCGAAAAATTTTCATTCTCGTTACGAGTCTTTTTTAATCTTTTTCTTTCAGGTCTGCTTTTTTTGCTGCATCTTTTTTTTCGAATGTGAAGCGGCGGCGTGATGAAGCACCATCGCTTCCATGCAACTACATTAAGCTCCTAAAGTGAAAAATAAAGAGCATTAACGTGAATTGGCTGCCGATACAGCCCCCTTACCGCGCTAACCAAACACACCATCTCCTATCGTTAATACAATCGTAGCAGTCGTCGACTTTTTTTTTACACTGCTCCCGAGACGTGTAGTTCACAAAAAATCCATTACTCATTTTTTCTCGCCTCGTCCTATCTAGATTATACTCTGATGATGATGAGTAAAGAGACAAGTCTGATACCTTAGTATGTTTGATGGTTTTTCTTTGCTTTATGAGAAACCTATGTCTACAATCTGGAGTTCCATGACAGCTTAAGTTTTTTTTAATATAATAAAATATATATATATATATATATATATATATATATATATATATATATATATATATATATATACACACACACATATATGTGTATATAATTATAATATATATATTATATATATATATATATTATATATATATATTATTATATATATATATGTGTGTGTGTGTGTGTGTGTGTGTGTGGTGTGTGTGTATCAGCAGTTCTATTTTACACTATAACATAAGAATTCCTTTTCGCTTTCTCTGATGCTAGCATAAGGATAAAAGTCTAACCTTTAGTAGATCCCTCAGCCTCCAAGAAATTATCACCCGTCGCAATATTTACCCTAGAAATATCCGGTGGGTTGTTTATAACTCATCCTCGCATCAGGTAACATGACATTACAGTTGAAAGCGTATGATTTAACCTGATTGTGGCCTAAACCGACTGGAAAATAACATTAGGCCTAAGAGACTGAATTGAAGCCTTTTATAGCGCGCGCGCGCGCATCACAAGAAAGGCTCATAGCCGGGAGTTAATTGCTAACTCATTAATTCACATGACACATTATCCCGCTTGGGTACCTGGGTATTGGGTTAACCCTTTTTTATCACAGTCCAAGATTCTGACCCTTGAGTGTTGAATCTATTGGGTCTGTTTTCGCCTGCATTCCTTGGAGAATCTTGTCTTTTGGCTTTAGCCGATGGTTTAAGAGGCAAAAGATTAGGATGAAACGCGATTAATTTCAGTGTCGCATGGCTTGGTCTGATCTTCCATTGTTTTATTTATTTATATTGAACCGCAACAAGTAAACACTCAGTTGGCGATTGTCGGCGTAATTTTCGAGGGCGCTATCTACTTTGTTTAGTCTGGCGCTGCTTAGGATGCCCTTATTCAGATCCAGTGATGTCAGAGAGGTACCAGACAGTTTTAACTGTCAGCGAGTAATGTTATTCTGTCCTTACCTTTTTGGACACTGAGTTGCTTCCAGTGGATTTACGTAGCTTTATCTTATTGCATACTATATTGGTATTGAGCTTTCACGCACAGGTTCACTATATACATGCATAAATATTTTCATTGTTGCCTTGGCGGAGTTCAAGCAAAATTTCCAAATCCAAAAATCTGAAATTTCAAAATTATTCCTTGTGCACAATCTACGCTTGTCCAGACCAATGGCACACACAACTTATGAACAAAAAATACTATTCACGATCTCAGTGCAAAAGTAACTTTAACTTAACTATTCACAATATCAAAGCAAAAGTGCCACGAAATTTGCAAGCAAAATACTTACCCTACGAGATCACATAGGTACATGAAAGTATGCATCAAGAACTTAAGATTAACAAAACAAAATAACACTTTGCAGTGAGCACTGTAAGTGTGTGTGAGTGTCGCTGGCATTCAGGGATATTGCACCCCAGGATTGGCACTTGACAGAGTGAGGGAAGTGGCACTGTTGATCTACAGGGGCAGGCACACAATGAGGCAGTCTGCACGAATCTGCTAAGTATTCAACAATGAATATTTAGTATTAGTAGGAGTAAATTTACACAGCGAATACAAGATTTCCTAGGATATCAACTTTGATATTATGTGAAGTGCGTTTGACCATAACTCGATGTAAAGTAGCAAAGTTTGATCACTGATAACACTATTTCACACTAAGTCATTCACTGGGGTCTTATAGGGAGGCAGGAATTCTAGAAATGGGAATTGACAAGATAAAACACAGCTGAAAATAGGAATGCGTGCTAGGAACAGTGGGGTGAACGGCCGACAGAACAAGTGCTCACTTTCAGTTACCCTTGTCCGTGAGGTGATGGGTGTAGATCGGCCGAAGGATGTGGGTCGCTTGCAGGGCTTCACTGGAGGTTGGAAAAGACAATGCTTTCATCAATCAAGAACCAGATAGGTAGGTGGCTGTCAGGAGGACTTATAGGCAGAGTCCCAATGCACTGTTTGTGGTTACTTGAAAATACTAGCCGTTTCAGCTTCAAGATGTTGGTTAAGGAGAGCAGCAGGCTGAGTCTCAGCAACGGGACCGCTTTCGGGTTGGCGTACAGCAGCAGGGCGATAGGCCTTCAGTTACTGGCTAGGGCGAAATGCCATTTGATAGGTCAGGTCAGGCAGTATATACATCCGAGTTGTATATAAAATCGGAATCATCCTGTCCAAACTGGATATTGTTATTCTCAAAACAAGTCTGAGTTCCTTATGGGGGCAATTCGTCTCGTATTTTTCATCTCTGCCGCTAATCTTCCACAGGAGCCTGATAGAAACATTGAATGCCGGCAGAGAGGTGCTATCATAGGGAGAACAATGAAACTACACATGTCATGCAGGTGAGAGGAGGCGGAGTCGGGACGCGAGGGTTTGATGACAATGGTGAAGAACAGTGTAGGTCAGGTAAAAAGGCAAGGTCAGGGATGAGGTTGGAGTTAAGCCAGGGAAACTTCCCGTGAGGTTTGTGAATTTTGTGACTTGGCAGGAAGCTCTCGATTTAATTGCTTATGTTAAATTAGGTGGGGACCGTACTACAATGGGAAAAGGGGCGCAGGTGTTTCAAGTATGGATGACTATTCTAGGGATTTGACATAGGTCAGTAGCTAACCATGGTGGGGAGATGACAGCTCATCAATCATCTTGGAAAAGTCGTTTGGAAGGCCATTAAGATGTTTCCATCTTCGTTTCAGTGTAGGAATACAAAAGGAGAATTATTCTAAGTAAAAAGATTCTCAAGGGGCCCTTAAACCGGTCACAGCGCGGAAGGGAATTTCTTGACTGGGCTCCAACGTAAAAGATCATTACTCTATTTCTCGCTTTTCCTTCACAATTTGAATTTATTCACTCGAAATGATTCTCTCAAAATTTTACATTTGACTGCAGAATAGGGAAGAAAAAAAAGAAAAGAGAATCCTAATTGGATACTACACACACACACACATATATATTAAGGTAATGCCACGAAGGAAAATGAAAAAGCGAGAACTGCCGAGATCTTACAGTCTTAACGTTAAGACCGAAAGATCTCGGCAGCGCTCGCTTTTTCATTTTCCTCCGGGCCATTACATTACCTTTATTATACATAGCATCACGTTTTATATATTTCGTCATCAAGTTATATATATATATATATATATATTATATATATATATATATATATATATATATATATATATATATATATATATATATATATTATTTAGTTTGGTGTGTGGATGTCCTTGTTTGCTTGCCATTTAATCACAAAGGCCCAAGCTACTGCATATACTTAGGGTATGATTATAGGTATTTGCAGTAACATCAAATTCGGCTTCTTTCATGCCTTATGTGAATGGTTGGGTATAATGTGGTTTGTTATATATTTCACAAGTCAGCGAAGGAGAGAGTGATATGTGTGTGTGTGTGTATAACTGAATCACGACAATTTGGAACGTAATGAATATATAAATAAAAGTAGAAGCCACGAAGGAAAGTGAAACAATGCAGCGCTCCATTGTTTCAGTTTCCTTCGTGGCTTCTACCTTTATTTATATATATATATATATATATATATATATATAGATTATATATATATATATATATATATTATATATATAATATTATAATATATATATATATATGTGTGTGTGTGTGTGTGCATTAAGCTGCAATGTCCTGTAATATCCAATTAGCTCTAACTCGGAATTAATATATTTTCTTATATGTTAACCGAAGGGGAATTTTTTAGTTGATAAATGAGTAATTCTGTCCTCTCATGGATTCGAACCAGCGCACAGATGAGAAATAAGGATCTCATTAATGTTATCGACTCCGCCAACAAGTGTCGGTAACTTCACTGATTTCTTCTCTGTGCGCTGGGTCGAATCCACGAGAGGACGAAATTATTATCAACTAAAAAATTCCCTTCTGTTAACATATAAGAAAATATATTAATTCCGAGTTAGAGCTAATTGGATATTAAAGGACATTGTAGCTTAGTGTACACACACACATATATATATATATATATATATATATATATATATATATATATATATATATATATATATATATATATATATATATATATATATATATATATATATATATATAATATATTCGCAGTATAAGTTAGCTATATTTCTTGATGTAGTATCATGTCAGGATAAAAGGCGTAACACTAATTGTAGGGGTCAGTGAAGTAAAGTGAGAAAGAAAATGTTACTGATTAATCGTACGGATGAGTAATAATAGTAACAGAGGTAGTGGTACTGGCAAAGTGAATGAGAACGTTTGAAAACGTAACAGGTTATAGGTATGTTAGAGATTCAGTGACCTTCATTGAGGTAAATTATAAAGACAACATTTTAGAAATTGTAAGAGCAGTAATAATAGTGTTAACGAAAATAACCGTAACAGAATTGATGGAGAGAAAACCGAGGTTGGCCATAGTTACCTGTTATTATGGTTCGTTAAGGTCACCTTTCTATCATTCCCAAAACGTTGACAATTTTGTTTGCCTCGCTGTTTAAGCTGTGTGATTAGTAGGTTTGGTTTTATTTTTATTTATTTCGGACTGGACTTGTACGTGTGATAATTGTATTTTTAAATCATCCTGGCGGTATTCTTCTTTGGTCTCCATGGCAGTAAAATGTTGCGTGGTGTCTCGTGTAGTTCATGTACAAGGAACAAACCAGAGATGATTTATTAATACGAGTGGAAGAGCAACGTTTTGGTTTCCCAGAAAGTAGAGTGATTTTGGGAGCAGACACATTAATTTTGTCTTGGTTTAATTTTAAATGATGTCAAATTTGTCCTCTTATCCATAGCAGGAGAATCTTGTACTGATGAGGAAATCCATTAACTTAGCAGAGCTTATTTCTGTTTCAGAGTTTTTATGCAGCTGAATGTGGATAATTTCGGTGTAGTGATCTGTACATGCGTGTACGTATTAAAGAAAATGGACGGGGATAAGTTCAGTTTAGTTATCAGTAAATCTGTGTATATATAGTATATATATATATATATATATATATATATATATATATATATATATATATATATATATAGGTGTGTGTGTGTGTGTGTGTGTGTGTGTGTGTGTGTGTGTGTGTGTGTGTGTGTATATTAAAGAAATAGTTTGAAAGAAAGTCATCGTGATAAATGCCAATTAGATTTAATGTATACTGTTGTGGGGTTTGGAATTAACTGTCATATACCTTTCGTAAATCAGCAGGTCATAAAAATTCAAGAGAGGTTGAGAATAGACGATAGTTCTACAGCTCTTCCGGGTGTGGGTTGAGTACTTTACTCTAAAGTTGTTGGAACACGTCTCCCGGGAGATCATAACATCCTAGTGTATGACTGATTCTGGTACTCTTATGGTAGTTTATTTGTTTGCATTAAGGGGGTTAATATTAGTCAGTAGGCATTCTTGATCACTGTAATCTAATTTTCTATACTTGGCATCTACTCTTGAATTGCTTTTGTTTATCATAGATGCCTTATACCACACTTTAAATGCATTCTTATGATTCTTGTTAGCGTTGCAGTGTGGCCAATTGGTAATTTGAAATTGTCTTGGCATGGATCCCTCAGGCAGTTTAGCATATTCAGCAGGAATATGCAGTGTTTTTATTGCGCTGATCATTCCAAAAGTTGATTTGTTACAGATTATAACATTTACAGGATAGACAGTCTACCACTTATTAGTGTCAGATGCAGTCTTGAAAACCTGGCTTTCTGTTAGTCAGGTTCTACGTAATGATAGGTGGTCTCTATGATTCACGACAAAGAGTAGGGTATGAAATGTAGTCTAAAGTAGTATTTCTAGCTTAGGATCTCGGTTTAGGGCTGGAAATTTTAAATGGAATCTATTTTCAGTGATATTGAGAAGTTTATACTACATCCAGCATTGCAATCATGCCTTTGAAGTTTTTAACAGCACTGGTTGAAGAAAAGGATATTCTACTTAAAACCAAAAGATGTACCTCGATATTGGAGAAGTGAATGTGGATATTACTGGGGTAATGGGAGGGTGAAGATGCAGGGAAAGGCTAGCACTTGTTATTGAAAATAGGTTTACACCGGGTTTGAAATTTAGAGTCAGCTTTGTTCCTTACGTGGACTAATGATGATTAACGTAAAATCTGGATACCTCCTCCCTGGAACTGAAGCTCTCACTTGTTTGTGCTTGAAAGATGAATGAAATTTCAAGTAATCCAGTATACTTCGCTTATGAATATTTTAGGCAGTGTCATGGGAAAGAAAAATCTGAACTTGTAAGATTCTTGTCTTATTAATAGTGTTTGATCACTGACAATATTTGGAAATTAAGAATGAAATTGCACGCGTGTACACACACACACACACACACACACACACACACACACACATATATATATATATATATATATGTATATGTATATATATATATATATATATATATATATATATATATATATATATATATATATATGAGAGAGAGAGAGAGAGAGAAAGAGAGAGACGAGAGAGAGAGAGAGAGAGAGAGAGAAGAGAGAGAGAGAGTGTCTGTATGTCTATGTATTTGTATGTATTAAAGTTCATATATATATGTAAGAGAATAACACAAGAGAATGAAAGACAAGAGCAGTACCAAGCGCCTTCCCTGTGTTTATCCACGCATTGTCGGGCTACAAATGAGGTCCAGTTGGTAAGGTTACAAAGTAAGCAAAAGGATCAAGAATACTAAATGGTTAACAGTCAAAGGGTAAAAACGAAGAGGCAATCCAGGATAATCCGGCTCATGCAGTCACAAACTAAAGCAAATAAACTTAATCGTAAGAGACACGGAAGTTTAATGTATATATATATATATAATATATATATAGTATATATATATATATATATATATATATATATATATTATATATATAATTGAATATATTAATTTTGTTGCTTATATTTATCAACAGCTTTTTTAATTACGAAGGCATTGAATTTAAACAAGCAAGACATAAATTTAAAACACTTTCATTATTTCACTTGATAAAACAAGGTTAAATAATATTCCTTTTAACTGTGTCATTACACAGGACTAAGGATCTCACTTTACTCCAGTTAAGAGGATGATCTAAATCTCTCGTAAGTATGACTAATGCATTCGATATTTGTTTTAATGGTAAATTTCTTGTACAGAAGTTTGACATGGCTATGAGCAATCCCTTATCTCCTGTTATTAGCAATATTTACATGGAATATTTTGGGACAAAAGTCTGACCATAAATTTTGCCCACCAAAAATTATATGGTTTAGGTATGTGGATGATATTTTCTGTATTTGGCCAGTTCACGAATATCTCCAGGATTTTGTGATTAAGCTAAATAATTTAGTACCTTCTATAAATTTTACCGTAAAGGAAGAAAGAAATTGTAACTTGAATTTTCTTGATGTATCAACCCTTGGACATGACAGAAATTTCACATTTTCATTCTTTCGATAATCAGCTAACATGGCCTCTTTTGTTCATTATTACTACAATCACCATCAAAATGTCTTTAGCTCGCAGTTTATTGATGCTGAGATTAAAACTATTTATGATATTGCCTTGAAACTTAAATAGTCAAGGATTTTTTTAGATGTAGCACGCAAAAGAGCCAGAAAACCCTATTCAACCTATAACAAACTTTAGTCTAGTAAGCATAGTATTCTTAAATTACCGTATGATGAAAGTTTTTAGAAATTCACAGAATTTTAAAGCTTCTCAACATAAATGTTGCTTTCAGTAATGTTAATGTCAAGAGTTTAGTAATGAAAAAAATTCACCTAAAGAGGTTTCTGGCTGCATATAAGAAATTCCTTGTAAAAAGTGTGATAAGATATATTACACACAAGCTGGAAAACCACTTTCACAACCAATCAAACGACACCAGTATTCTGCGAGAATTGGCCAAACATCGAATGAAATATTCGTACAGGAGAGATTTAGACCATCCTATTAACTGGAGTGAAGCGAGATCCATAGTCCCGTGTAATGTCAATTAAAAGGAATATCATTGAATCTTTTTTATCAATGCAAATAATGGAAGTGTTCTAAATTTAAGTCTTGGTTTGCTTAGTAGTCTTCATATTTAAAAAAAGATGTTGATAAATATAAGAAACAAAAGTAATATATACAATTTTATGCATGTTTTTTATTTTGTGTGTCTTAGCTTCCGTAGCTCTTATGGTTAAGTTTCTGGGTTTAGTTACTGACCGCATGATCCCGGATTATCCTAGATTATCTCTATATTTTTTACCATTTTGACAGTTAACCATCTGGTATTCTTGATCTTTTTGTTTACATTGTAACCTTCTTACCAACTGTATCTCATTTGTAACCCGATGATGCGTGAATAAACACGGGAAAGCGCTTGCTGCTGAACTTCTGCCTGTCATTTTCCTGTGGTATTCGCATATATGATGAAGTCAAGTGATTTTTTTAAAGAGTTATTTATAGATATATATATATATATATATATAGAATATATATATATACACACACACACTCATATGTATGTGTGTGTTGTGTGTTCGTATGTATGTTTGTACGCATACAATCAACCCATGTTTACAGCTGAATGTGATAATCCTATTACCCACTTATTTAAAGTGTATGCAGCCGAGGTGGCATGGTGGCAACATGCTGTTAGAGTTTCTGGGGCCATGGACGCTACTTGAACTGCCCATTAGTCTACTAGCTGTAAATGGGTGTTATCGTGTGCTAGGGTTAAGGAAAGAGGAATGGGTAGGCATCTTCATTCAAAAAAGAATTACTATGATTCTGAAAGCATATCCTTCTTGGAGTGGAAAATATCATATATTGCTGCGATGTTGAAGTATGCATATATATTCTCACAACCATTTATAAATGTATATATACATGCATTTATTTATTTTTGTATTTATTTATTTATTTATTTAAGTGTGTTCCTAACCTTTTTGGTATTACATCATTTTTCTTTCTTTCTCCTGTGATAATTTTATTGTGATCAAACTAAAGAAAATTAGCCATTTTCATATGAATTATTCCACATTATAGTGCATCGATTATAAAACAGGTGGAAAAGTTTAAATACTTAGGGAGGATGTGAGGCTGAAGTTGACATAAGGATAAAAGCTGCATGGGGGAAGTGGAGAGAGGTAGCTGGAGTATTATGTGATAAGAAAATGCCAATCAGGCTAAAAGCCAAGATCTATAGCGCAGTGATAAGACCAGTGTTAATATATGGATCGGAAACATGCGCTCTAAGAAAAGAAGAGGAAGTAAATCTTGAGAGAACTGAAATGAGAATGCTGAGGTGGGTTATATGAATAACGCTGCTTGAGAGATTGTAAAATGACGAAATAAGAAAGGCAGGCTTAGTAAAGTTTACAGAGGTAATAAGAGAGTCACGATTGAGGTTGTATAGGCATGTGATGAGGATAGATGACGAGGAGGGAGTGAAGGAGGCATGGAAAGAACCTGTTAGAGGAAGAAGATCGATAGGGATTCAGAGAATTAGATGGGGAGATACATAGGGAAGAGGTTTGGTTGAGGATGATGCCTTTGATAGAGGCAGTGAAGAAGGCCCATCAGGCAACTGACCACTTAATGTAGGGATAACGGTGAGAAAGAAAAAGAATGGCGAAGTTAGGTCTTCAATTTTGATTTCAATATCGCGGGATTGTACAGTAGTTTTTGGTTTTCAGCAAATGGCAGCTCATTATGGAATATTTCCATAAGAAGCTTTGGAACTTTTTTTTTTTTGTTTTTTTTTTTTTTTTTTTTTTTTTTTTTTTTTTTTTTTTTTTTTTTTGCGCCTCGCTTTCATTTCAGATAGGTAATCTTTTATCATTTTTATAATCTGGCTCAGTGCGCAGATAGTGTTTTTGTGAAACTTGAATCCTGTGTGTGTTTTAAATAGGTATGTTACTTAATATATGAATGTATAGTTTCTGCTGTACTTTGTAATGTATTAAGTGTAATTTCATCACCTCTGATTTGTGTAAATAGTCCGTTCTCATTATCCTTTTTTGTTACAGACCAGATATACTGTACAAATCTGTTCTTGCCTTTGTCGTGTGAGACACTGTCATATAACTCTTCATTATCTTTAGCATCGTCATGATGTTGACTTTATTTAATCATCTTTTCTCCTTCTTTTACCGTTTTATCACCTGATCTTCTGCTATTCCCTATCTCGAGCCGTCAAGATACTGAGGGTTCTGGTCCATCATCTTCGAAGTAGTGTATGATAGCTCTTTTGTAAAGGTAAAGGATTAAAAGGCTGAAAGATAAAATTCGGGCACGGTTTGATTCTGATGAAAAAGTTATTAGAACAATATGAAACGGAGGGAAAAGGGATAATAAGGTGACCTAGACCTGCCATAAGAGAAAAGATCCTTCAGGATTAGATTGTTTCGACAGCCCTGTGGGTCGCACCCGCTCCCAATATATCCTCAGGTATCAATATTCATGAGTGATTTACCACAGGTCGTATCTAATAAGCTTTAAGTACACACTGATGATGGCCCTCAAAGAGTGATTGGCAGCCTGTTTACCAGAGATCAATGAGGCGAATCTAAACTCTGAGGGTGAGATTCAAGCTCAAATCTGACGCAACATTCAGGTTTTTCCAGTTGCTGTATAGCTCCCATCATGGCCTTATATGGGTGTACACCCCACAATTTGAAATTCGTACTTATATGGGTACGTTGCCGATGATAACCCTAGAAGATATTGAAACCCCGTGAAGTCATAATTTTGCGTGCATTTATAACTCCATTTTATTAACTGAAGTTGGTAGGAGAACTTTGATTTATAAATGTCTGATAACTAAAACATATGGATTTGATTTTTTGTGTGCTAAAAGCAGTAAAAAAATAAAATGTTTTAACAACTGGTAAAAAACGGTCTTTTAAATTGCTGTTTATAATTTCCACATAGCTTATCAATAAAACTTAATATTTATTTTGCAAATTTGTTGATTAGAATGCACATAACTAAGCTGCTAATTATAACAAAGGCGTCTGCAGTCTGCAGCCAAAATGAATATATAATACCCTCATGATTCTGGAGCAATTTCCCAACTGCTAACATATACTTACCGAAAATGATGGATCTTTCAGAAGGATAGATTCAGACGACCTTATTTTGGCTCAGAGACGTTTTCGCATAAATTATCGAGTGCGTAGAAAATTTCTGATCATCCAGCAAACCTTTTTGACTCTGGCAGAGAGGAGGAGGAGATGTTGTTGGTAAAAGAGAACGCGCTTTAAATGGATCAAGTTTTGGTGGTGATGGATAATCATTCATTACCAATCACATGGCACCTTTACTCTCTCATCTACGTTGAAGAAAAAATTTGTAAATAAAAACTCATTGCAGTAAGGAGATGCTATGCAGATATCAGTAATCCGCGTAAAATAGGGTTTGTATGTGCCTGAAACTTTGTATTCTGTAGGGTTTAGCACAAATTTGTTTTGGGGAAGAATTTTTTTTCTTATGGATGGGTTAGGTACTAAGCGATCAAGTCAGGAAAAGTCCTTTTCATCATTTTTTGTGTAAGACTTCGTGTTTTGGGCATTATCAATAATTTGAAACCATTTTGTTTTTTCTAGTGTTGGGCAATATCAGTGATTCGAGACTATTTTTTAGATCATAAATGAGAACTTTCGTGTGAAATAAACTTGTTTCTATGCTTTGCTGGTTACGGCCATCTTTTCAGCATGTCTTGAACAAAACATTTTCAGATAATTGTATATAAAAGCGCACAGAAATTTTGTTTTCATGTTAGACGAAGAAAACTGCAAAATATTAAATAATGTAGAAGTGTGTAGTAGGTGAAAATCTGTTCCTCAAAATTCACTTGAAAGAAAATAATACACAAGTGAGGATTTATTGAGATACCAGTCGGAAACATCTTCAAGGTTTTTTCCTGATAACATTAAAAGTTCTGAATCTAACAGCTACTAAGTTTGCTCAACGAGTTTGACAACCTTTCCCCTCCAAAAGATAAGTCTTTCATCACCTCGGGCACCAATTTGCAAGCACCTCTTGTTTGGTATCCTCGTTTAGAACCCACACAGTATTTTTTTACATCATTCTCTTACCGACTTTGCAACTCATTATTTAAACATTAGTTGCGTTTATATTAGACTGGGTTCATCGCTTAATTGCGAATTGTAAACAGAATCAGGATTTTATATCAGAAATGAATATCCCAAAATAATTATACTGTGAGGGTCCATGGAAGAGCTAGAGGTGTTATCAGATGTTTTTAAACCCATATATGACGTTGATTCTTTCTGCCTGTGGACTCAAACGGAGTGTTAATAACTTGCTAACAAGGACTGATAATCTGTATCCTTATGCATGACGTCGAACGGTTTCTGAATAAGTTTAATGGGAGATGAGCTTGTGTAACACGGCCGCCACAACTACTATGTATATATATATATATATATATATATATATATATATATATATATATATATATATATATATATATAATGTATATATATATATATATATATGCATATATCGAGCTACAAATGTCCTTTAATATCTAATTCGCTCTACCTCGGAATTGATATATTTTCATATATGTTTAACCGAAGGGGAATTTTTAGGCGATAATAGATTTGCCGGTTGACGGGCACGAACCATCGACACCAAATCCAAGACGACAGTGAAGCCTTAACCCACCCTGCCACCGTAAGAGATATAAGGTTATGCCGCCTCCCCCCTCAAATACCTGTCGCACTCAGGTATTTGTAGTTTTGGAGACTGCATCAAACCCCCTCGTCCTCGGTAAACAGGCTTAATGTTATATACGTACACTCGGCAAGGAAAGTTAAGATACAGTTTTTTTAAATCTTCGGACATATATTGTTCAATAATGCCACACCTGGCAACTCTTGAAAGGGGGCGGAGCTTCAAAATCATGGCGTTTGTTGGTTTCTAGATTTCCATCAACTATTACACCATAAAGATTCTGTTGAGGTCCTATAATCACTTATACTTGAATGTAGAAACAGGCTCTATATTAGTCGTTAATGTTGGTTTGGTAACGTCAGTTCATGGTAGAATATCGATCATCCTTTTTTAAAACCTACTGTGAAACCTTATTTATAAGTAATGTTTGACACTAAACTGACGTAAAATTCATACGTAATTAAAGACGGATCTTAAACAATGAGAGAAAGGGTTTTAAAATTAAATTTGAGCAGTACTTGTATAAATCGTGAGGAACAATACATTAAAGAATGAAATATTATGACGATAGAGAGAGAGAGCGCGCGCAAGCATATGCCTATCGAGAGAGATACCTAATTCAGTATATTTACTTTAAGAGATTAACGTGATATATTTTTTTCAAAAAAAATGTTTTTTTTTCAAAAAGGGTAGAGAGAGAGAGAGAGAGAGAGAGAGAGAGAGAGAGAGAGAGAGAGAGAGAGAGAGAGAGCGCAAGCATAGGCCTATCTATAGAGATACTTGATTCATTATATTAACTTTGAGAGATTGAGTGATAATATTTTTTCAAATGTGTTTTAAAAGTGCGGGGAGAGAGAGAGAGAGAGAGAGAGAGAGAGAGAGAGAGAGAGAGAGAGAGAGAGTATAGAGATACTTGATTCATTATATTAACTTTGAGAGATTGAGTGATAATATTTTTTCAAATGTGTTTTAAAAGTGCGGGGAGAGAGAGAGAGAGAAGAGAGAGAGAGAGAGAGAGAGAGAGAGAGAGAGAGAGAGAGAGAGCAAAATCTGCTCATGTAAAAGCTTAGGCCTATTTATAACTACTCAATTTCATTATATTTTCTTTGGGAGATTGAGTGGTAATATATATATATTTTTAAAGTATGTTTTAGAAGTGAGAGAGAGAGAGAGAGAGAGAGAGAGAGAGAGAGAGAGAGAGAGATTTATTGTACTTGTGACGGGGGAAAGGCAGAAGAAAATTTAATGAATTAGGTATCTCTATCGATAGGCCTATGCTTGCGCGATATGGTATGACTGCCAAGATCGTGCTGCACTATGCTAGATAAAATTTGAAGGATCATAATATTCAAGTTAATTCTTTAAGAAATTCATACCCTAATCTTGATTACATTCGACAGTTGCCGTAGCATTCAAAGATTGTAAAAAGACGTGGAAGATTTTAGACACAGGGTGCGGTCATTCTTGCTCTCTTGATACAGTCTTTACTTTTGAAAATCGGGTTTCATCCACACATCATTCACGAAAAAAAAGCTGTGTTAAGTAAAAATATTATTAACACAAATAACTCAATATATATTGCACAGGCAATTAAAGTTTTATATCGTGGGAGATCTTTCAGCCTCGCGGCAAAGAAATGCAGTCGTGTAGGGCTGTATGCTACTACGAACTGCTTTGTAATGGGAGCATATAGCCAGAAAATCTTTGAGCTGACATGCTACTTTAACCTTGATTAAGATTTATGATTAAAGACAGTAGCTTTATAAACAGCAACTAACATTCGATCCATGTCAACGTCAAAGTAATCAAAGTGTGAAATCCGTTACGTTAGCCAGTATCAGGTGACTTGCGCTTTCCCGCTCGAAGTTCTAGGGCTCCTCCTCACATCATAGAAAACACTCTTGCGGATGAAACTAAATTTGTTCAACCTACCTTAGCCGTCGCAACACTGAGTGCCATTGACGTCAGCTAACTTTAATCGCTTTGGAATACAAACATGAGTTTGTAGAAACTAAAATAATTGCATTCACCACTTACGATGATGCAATATATCCCCGTTCATGAAGCAAAACGAGTAAATATTGTGGTCGTGATACATAGTACTAAAATCAGAAATTCACATTCTATCTACCAGATCTCTATGAACGAATCCATCTGAGAAATTCCAATTGCTTCGGACATATATCGTGTTTTTAAGTATCTGAACGGTTTTGTTTTGCAGTTTTAACTTATATAATGTAATTTTCAGTATATTTTCATATTCTAGAGTAAATTTAGCGATAATATGTCTTTTCAGTTATAACAATTGGGAAATTGGATGAACGAAAGCTAATGAAAACTGTATCTTCAGTTTTCTTGTCGAGTGTACATGCAAACAGGGTATCAGGCCACGAGGAGAGGCAGCTATGGAGTAGCAGGATCTTTTGCCTTTACTTTAATGCACTTCCATGCAAACGGCATAAATGCAACAAAAGATTAAGGAGCAGTCTGGGTTTTGAAAAAATGAAAATAAAGTGATACATAATTTTTTTGCATTCAAAGGTCATTTTATTTGAGCATGCTCCTTAGGTAACAGCTGTCTAGGATTAACGCAGGTACATGATAAAATAAAGAAAGGCAAAGAAAAAGAATTACTGAGATTCCTTATTTGTCCTCTTAAATCTTCAGACATCTGCAGAATGGGTTAAGAATGGTAAAATTATGTACATCATGTTTGATTGATTTATGCCCTGTCAGAATATGAAGTAAAAAGCTGAGAAGTACCGTGTTTCGTTTATATCTGCTATCTATATGCGAATAGAGATTACCGTGTTTCGTTTACATCTGCTATCTGTATGAGAATAGAGATTAAAAACTAGGACTACATAAAGTCGATCTTTGTAAATCCTTTTAGATACTCGGGATGTTGACCTACTATGAGATTCAGGGTCTCTGTAACACGGTTTTTTGGACTTTGCTCCTTGTCAAAGCATCGGATGTAGCTGAAAGTTGACATATGTATATTTTACAACCACACACAAATTTTGTCAGCATTATCAATAACCTAAACCCGATAGTTTTAATTTTTATAGAGTAAAAATGATCTAGTCGACGCCATGGCCAATGATTACGAGCCAAGAGTCGAAAAACATTCATTACGTAAGCAAGGTAAATAAACACCTTTTGACTAAATGTTGCCCCGCCCATCCACCAGACAGAAATTCCATCGGCTCTGAAACCCAAAGACTTCATGAATGGCGGAACGATACATAGATGTGGGTGGGGTATCAGTGCTAGCGTAGTAATACTACTGTAGCAGTAGTGCCGCAACAGTATAGCAGTAATATACATGAATTAAACGTTTAGACCAACTGCTGGGATCCTTGAGGATCATTTATCACTTCTTACAACTACTCGAGAAATTAGTTTTTATAGCCAGAAGTTAAATTTTCTAATCCAACAATGCCCATGGGTAGCCTTCAGTGTTATCCTGAATTATAACGAGGCGAAAGTGGGTGGAGCCTCATGAAGTCACCATTCTGACGATAATTATTGGTGAAGGTTTAAAGCCAATATACGGTACCGGCTATTTTTTTTTCAGTAAATAGGTAGATAGCCAATAAATAAAAATTGCTTGACATTGGATATAGCAGTTATCAAATCAAGCTTGTCTACTGTGTTTTTGGTAATTACCAACTATTCCCTACATCTTGTCAATCTGATTGTGACCTATAAAGTAGACTGTAATTTCTTTGGAAACTTATTTTGGGAGTTAGACTAATAATCGAAATGTTTTTGTATTTATTAACATATTTTGTTGGTTTGTTCATTATGACAATTATCAGTGGAGAGGTTCCAGAGTTCATAAAGGTGTACTGCTTTGCTTGTATTTAAATTTGTATGTCATTGTTGCCAGAGGTTTAGCCTTCGTTACGTATAGCCAGAGAAAGAGGGAAGAAATGATGTCATAAGTTACGTAACGAGTGCGTTCGAAACCTTTTCTCTGAGTAAGTTGGCACGTCTTCAAAGAAGGTCACTTTTACATTATAAGTACCAAATTTATTCAACCTACGTAGTGCAGAATACACTCTAAATTTATGTGTTGATATAATATGTATTCTGAATAAGCGTTATATTTATGAAATGCATAGATAAAAAGTTATTGCGAAAAAACCGTGTTACAGAGGCCCTGAATCTCATAGTAGATGAAGCAGCATGTAGGTTAGGAAAACACTTCGTATTACTGTCAAGGTAGAACTTGCCCAAGGAGAAGGGTTGAACTTGAGATGTTAGAAAAAGCTCGTTCTAGTCACATTTAACACTGGAAATGCCAAGCACCTCGTAATGAGTAACGGAATTCTTAATCACATGCCCCATTGACAAGGAAATGAAAGAAAGAGACAAACAATAAATTACCTGCCAACTCATATTACAATACAGAAACAGCAATGGTCAGTGGAAGACATTCCTCTTTTCCCAAAAATAAAGTTAATAGAATCAAAGGAAGAAATTGCAGTTATAAGATAAAAACGTTAGAGTGACTTATGTATCAAATGTGCGCAGTCTTAGGAAGATGTGGACACAATAGACCGTCGACCTCAGTACTCT
>NC_087200.1:111655973-111665973 GCF_015104395.2 Macrobrachium nipponense | reverse complement strand
TCTCTCTCTCTCTCTCTCTCTCTCTCTTTAAATTTATGTTATATCATTCTAATCGTGTGTACGTTTTGCAAACATGTGAGCGTATGTACACCTGTATCGTTAGGTATTTTTGTATGTAACTGTTGTCCACCGGAGTGGACTCCACTTTTTAGACCTGCCATCCAGCCGGTGACGGCTCTCACGTATGGCCCCTGTTTGTGTATACCGAATAAAGGCACCTTGGTATGAGCCTCAGAATGGGGCCTAGTGTATCTAGGGTTGGAACTCTTCATCTCAACCCTCTTTTGTGTGGCCGTTAATTTGTGTACCTTACATGTAAATAAAAAATATGCACAACATGGTTATAATATGTCAATAGGTATAAAGAATTATAAGACATAATATAAAATACAACAGTGCATGTGTATGTGTCAATTATATGTAAGTAATATATATATCATCATATATATTATAATATAATTATATTAAATATATATGTGTGTGTGTGTGTGTGTGTGTATGCATACGTATGTATGTATGTATTTGTTTTTGTGTGTGTGTGTATTAAGTTCTAGTCAAGAGAAAAAGCGTTGTGTAAGATATATGACCACCTACTGGGATATTTGGGTATTCACACATATATGTCATCCTCTTTGCATTTTCTTTGCGTTGTCTTCCACAAACTTTCCAATTCGCAGTCCCCATCCAAGTAGGTCTTGGTCTTCCAATTCCTATGTTGCCATGGAAGCCAATGACACTATCAGCCATCACGTAGTGTTTATATTTGGGTGCACGCAGTATAGCCTATGTTCATAATTTTAATATATACTTTTTTTGTGTGAAAAATGTATATACTACACACACACACACACACACACACACACACACACACACATATATATATATATATATATATATATATATATATATATATATATATATATATATTTATATATATTCTTCAGACTAAAGTATTTCCCTTTAACAAGGCATAGGTACTGAAAAAAATAAGATCACCGTCACATTCATACTCAAACTGCTAAAGCGTGGATTATTCCCCATACAGAGACTTCCACATCATTACCTATATACACCCATACTAAAGGCTCAGCAGTAGCACAGTGAATCTTCAGACTTCTCTTCTTGTTACTGCCAACAATGTCTGAACAGTATATAACAAGACAATTCGAATGTGTCCCGCCTTATGATAACGAGGGTTTCCGGATGTTTTCAAATTCCTATGCAAAGAATTGTGTGAAATCCTTTCAATATATCTAGAGCAGTTCGTTTAGCCAGTGTAATTACGGTACAAATGGAATTTGTCTCGATGTTCAAAAGGCATTTTTGAAAGTAGCGTGTACACTTGCAACCTAAAGTTATTTATCGAATATACTACTCTTGTAACAAACTCAATACATGATTTAGCACATAACACTGTGTGGAAGTATTAAATAATTTTATTTTCCTAAAGTGATTATAATAAAACCGAGCGATTTGAAGAAAGGCACCACAATAAACAGTTTTGAAATCTGAGGACGAACTTGCATCTATAGGAACAAAGCGGGTGAAAAGTTTTAAGTACCGACTCGTGGATATAATTGTGTTAGTTTTGAGTTGACAGTGTGTTGATGGGTGATGTAAGAGCTTTGTTGTTTTTTAGTAAAGTAGGTTTGTACTGCTTTATTATTATTATGATTATGATTATTATTATTATTATTTATTATTATTATTATTATTTATTATTATTATTATTATTATTATTATTATTATTATTATTATTACTGAGGTTTTTTGTGGTATTTTTGTTAATTTAACTAAAGCAGCTTTGCGATATTTAAGCAGAACATAAGTTTATTATGATATTGCTTTTGATAGTAGTATAGTTTTGGTTGGTTATTACTTTCCTCCTGCTGTTGATGTTCAGTTTAGGCGCCAGCAGTTTTATCAATATCATTTATATTCTGTCGGTAAGTTGTTAGGTTTTTTTTTTTTTCAGCGAGAATGAGTATCATTTTCGAAAGATTTTAAAATTGCATACCACAGTTGAACTATTCAGGAATTTAGAATATAATTTTTGGTAAAGAAACGAAGAAGGTAGGTTTAGTTCGTGTGATATATGAACGTAGCTCACGCCCATCAGTAAAATTATGATTATTATAACAAGAGCGAAAAAGAAGACCTCTCACTTTAATGCGTTAAATGAGTATAAATGCCAATCGCTTGCTTACGGTGCCTTACAAGGATGGATTGGTAACTCCTGATCTCTCATATACTTTTAACAATGTGGGTGAAATAATTTTGTATTATATATGTACAGTTTACACACACAATATATATATATATATATAATGTATAGATATATATATATATATATATATATATCTATATATATATATATGTGTGTGTGTGTGTTGTATGTGTGTGTATATATATATATAATAATATATATATATATATATATACATACACATATATACATATAATATTAATAATATAATATATATATATATATAATATATATACTATATATATATATATCTATATCATACCTACCTTCGTACATACATACATACATATATTCCATGTTTGGCGCTGTATATTTATATCATACGTATTCCCATTTGTACCTCACATTTGCAACACCAGGTTCATTGCCTTTTTATCGATTTTGACAAACGCTGGTATCAACAAGACAATATTCTCATGCTGGGCAGCTCGGGAAGCATATTTTTAAGTCTCAAGTCAGTGTGCTAAGACACCTCCCTTAATGGAATCGATCGACGTCCATAAGACATTTCTGACACTTCCATACAATCTCTGTGCCCAACAGGTGGGGAAACAATGCAACCCAGGTGTATAGGAAGCCATGAGAATTCAGTGTTGCCATTCCATGATAAAAACCCGGTACTGCCTACGCCTAACGACGAGGTCTGCTCTCAAGGGTCGCCTTCTTCCTATGACAGTACTTGTTGGATGACCAAATGTAATTTATTCAAGCTACTGTTGAATTATTCATGCTTGTTACAGAGGTATAAAGTTATCATGAGTAAAATATTGATGGTGGCACCTTCAGTTTTTTAGTAGTCATATCACTTGATTATTATCATTAAGCCGTGCTTTATACATTTTTTCTTGTCAGTGATAAATTTCTTTAAGTTTTTAATAACTAATCTGTACAAAAGGGTAAAGTCTCTACTTCCAAGTCTTCAAGAATCTGTAACACGTTCAGGTTAGAGAAACGAGGTAAAAGCCAGTGGCTGTGTCACATTTTATTCTTTCGAAGCTTACAAACTTGTATTTTGTTTGATGGGTACAGTTTCTTGGCTGTGCACAATATATATATATATATATATATATATATATATATATATATATATATATATATATATATAGATATATATATATATATATATATATATATATATATAGTCACAGGGTGGGTAAAGTTAACATATAGGATTTTATCTTGGAAAATCTGGAAGAACTGGGTCTACTTTGAATTCTTTGGAAACGAGAACTGACTAGGGGTCTACCTTATGTGAACAGAAAATAAAAGTATATACCCTTAGTAAAAATCTCACAAAATGCTTTCAAAAGGATTAAAGGTACATACATGTATTATGTCTACTAGAAATATAATTCATTAAGGTAATCAGAAGAATAACAAAATTACATGAGCTCTCACTGGCTCCATGGCACACTATCACTACTAAATGTTATGTACAATATCAATAGCAAATGTGCCTCTTGGTTGTAAGCAAAACTAAATTTAGCGAGTAAATACGGTGCAGAAATCAATGATAGAACTCTCATGGTAACACATAAGATGGAGCACTGTAAGCAAGGCTTGCTCCCACTAGGATCTCAGGAATCTTGTCCTGAAGAATAGCACTGGCTGAGTGTCATTGCTGAACTACAGAAGATGGCACACAATGGGAAAATCTACATGAATTTGCAAAGCAGGTAAATTGTAACATATGGGATAACAACGGGGAAGCTTACATAACAGATCAATGCTTAAATGGAAAATGCAAGATACAACAATGATCAATATATTGAATAAATGCTAAATTACTCGATTACTGTAGGCATGAAAAACAAAGATCATAAGAACACTTTCACAGTGAACTAAAAGATGTCACAAATTCACAGTCAAAACTCACTGGAGTCTCAGAAAGAGACAGGATAATAGAATTATGGAAATAGGAGAAATGCGGAACAAGGATTAAATGCAAGAATAGTAGGTGAGGGCCAACAACCAACTTCCAATTCACAGTACCTGAGTTCGTGGATAAGACTTGAGTAGAGTTGAACCAGAACATCAGGGGAAGGGCTTCGTCGCTTGCAGTTCTTCACCATGGAATACGATAAGGGAGTGCTCTGAATTCCACCTTGGACAGCACTTGTGTAACTTCAGGTTGACAGCTTCAAGAGGGCATCAGGATCGGATGTCGAGCAGTCCTGGTTCCAAATGGTATAGTAGGAATGTAAACTAGTTGGTAGGATCTTTGCCAGACAGTAGTATGCTAGGGCAGTTAGCCACATTGAAAGGCTAGGGCAAAATACGAGTTGAGAGGGCACGCGGGCCCATATATATACCCAGTTCAGGTGTTGCCAGAAGTTGTTGTTGACATCTGTCAAAATAGGGGCGACATCTCTCGTTCCTTTGGTCTCACTCCTAATCATGGTTGGTACCTGAAAGGATCATTGGAAAGCTGTTAGAGAAATGTATGGAGGAGAGATACAAAGAGGTGCTAATTAGGTTCTAGAGGATTTATGTTCATGGCCGAAAATGCAGGTGCGGGGCACCCTGAAAACAAGAATGCTGGTGGGAGGTGTGAGGTCAGGTAGTCCACCCGTGTGAGGGTGTGAAACTAATGAGTTTTATGGACTTAATCACTTCAAATGACTTGTGAACGTTAACTGGAGATTTGAACAAAGGTTCTAAGGGGGGGCAGTCCCAGAACATTCTATCTTTCTCGAAGAGGCAAGTCTTTATCATGTTAAGGCCGGTGTCTTAATTGGACTTGGGAAAGGCAATGTTTTACTTGCAACAAATAAAAAATGACAGGAATTAAAATAAAATTTTTGCAGGTGACTGATGGCCTGGTCATGCTTACATACTTGAGAGATTGTTAAGGCTAAAAGGGACAGGCGGTGAGTAAAAAAAATCTCAAAAGTGAAAACAACACTTAATGCTTTACTCTACATTTCCGTTCGAACTCAGGTAATTTTCCAAGACCAATTTCTGCATTTCTTCCATGTTTTATTTCATGATTTTAAGGAGAAAAAAGTTAAAAAAAGTGTCAGAAGGACGCTTGTCACAATATGCTAAAAGCAAGAAACCATGAGCATATGTTTCACAGAAGTGAGTTTCTAATTCACTTCAGGACCGAATAACAGTCTTTCAACTGAAAGGCCAGGACATTACCAATCGAACCCCGCAGGTCGTTAAAAAAGTTGAATGCCACCTAGCATACCAGTGGATATTGCCAAACTTTTCCCAACCTCTCATTGAGCCATTTGGTAGCATTTTATTTGAATCACCCCATCATCGTTAATATGAAAGAAATAAAGAACACACGAGCACGTGTCAGATGGTATCGCCCTGACCTGCCTCATGATTAGTTAGCATATCTGCCTTAGCCAGGAGCAGATACACTGAACAATTATATTTCTCCTTGGTATAAGTAACTCACAGGAAATAGTGACTTTGATATTACATAATTGAAATTTAATTTTGTGCCTTAATATGCTGTACACATTAACCTGACTCCTTACAAACTTGCACAAAAGGGTGATAGTGTTAGTAAGCAGTAGTTTGCACTTTTGAATTCTAGAACATGACTGAGGCATTAGACTGGGATGCGAGCATTACCGGGAAACATATTCCTGAACTGTAACCGAGTACTAGACCCTCCCTGAAAAAGTGGGACGCCTTATCTTAAAAACAAACGATGTACAGAATCTTCTTGAAAATAATCTCACTATGTTTCCCACACCCAAATTAGCCATAGGATACTTTTCCAATTAACCTAACCTAACCTATAGGCATGGCAAAAAAATCCGGGGTTGTTGCAATACTAGCATACATCTCGGGAATTTGTTACCGGGAAGGATCAGTATGGCATAGAACAGCAGCCCAGATATGAATTATATGGGATGATGGCCGAGGGGGAGTGTAATATTTAATATATTGTCTGATCCCACGTAACTGAATTTGCCGATAATGGGTGACAACTGTGCTGTATGGATTTTTATCCCATTTCTTATGAGTATAGTCTAGTCTAGTTTAGTCCAAGTAAACATGCCAAAATGTGCTGTTGGTTTAAAGTGAACACCTGATAATGGGAGTATTTCACACAAGAACAATGAGTAATACAACAGTAGCGTTTTTCAGTGAAACCCTTTAAATAATTGGCCGATACTTTATAATTACCAGCAGAGATAATTTAATGTGTTTCTTACCAGTTGGCATTCTGTGAGGTTGGTATTTAGTAAAATATTTTTGGACTTCATGCTCTGTAATGTCAAAAACGTCATACATTGACTATCATCTGCTCGATAGTCAGCGCAGCGAATGAGAATGCAAAGCCCTACTTTGAAAGGTAGCTTCAGATATCTGAAATAATTCAGACAGGTGTAGATACTAACCCTTTTATTTTCTGATTACGTTGTGTCAGCCATGGAGAATCTGTTGAAATTAATGACATTATTTAATATTAGTGTAACAATATGCCTTTGGAATCTCTCTCTCTCTCTCTCTCTCTCTCTCTCTCTCTCTCTCTCTCTCTCTCTCTCTCTCTCTCTCTCTCGTTAAAGAAATGGAAATGCCTCAGTTACCTTCATATGGATTTCCCTATAAGAACAGACCCTATATTTTCAATATCTGACATTAATTTTTCATAAAATGGTAGAAAAAAGATAGCAGAAACCTGCAAAAAATGTTAGTATTGTAATATACGTGTTCTTGACCCAGCGTTTTTCTGGTGGAGCTAAATCTAAATAAAATGCCTGTAGATTAAATTTGCAACCTTATATTAACTTATATGGTAAAATAGTACCTTTGACGAAAGAATATTTTGAGATTTCATAGTGTCAAAGGACGGACTGGAAAAGGATATACAGTAGAGCTTTTCTACAATACAGCATTTAATATATGCAAATATAAGAGAGGATCTTGTATATTATGTAAACATATATGAATGAAATTGAAAATTATTGCGAAAAATATATAAAAATAAAGAAATTTTTTTCTTATTTACTTTCTCCATTGAAAATCATATAGTACAAATGAAATAGGAATGTTCCTTATCTTATTACAGTAATTTCTTTTTTATTGTTTACAGTATGGTATATTTTGATGCATGGCAAAACACACAAAGGTCGCTCGTAAGGATATGTTTGTCTTGATTTTCACTCCGTTGTTTTCTTCAAGAAGCAGTCACTGCTTCTAATACTGTAGTAAACAATACAGTCATACTTGTGATTTTTGCCAGAAATTGAGCAATGAAATTTCTGCCTGTGAGTTTGATAATGGTAATTCCAGTTCCGTCTTACAAGTCAATCAGTGGCACTTCTGGAAATCCTTTCAACAATCCAGTTTCTGTGACTTAGGATTGTGAATACCTTAATCTATTTTTTCATTCACTGAGACCGCCTCTATATTAAAAAATAAAAAATAAAAAAAGCCTTTTAACCAGATACCATTTCTTATTCCTCTGACTAAAATTGTACGTTGCACACAGTTGATCAAACCGGTCCGCCCCTCTCTTATATTTGTTTTAATAAGCTTGAAGGGTTGGTTTATGTAAAATTCTGTCATTTTTTTTACCACTGTCACATTTGAATCACCAGCAGTTTACAATAATACTTTTACTTTGCCCACGTCCTGCCAAGTTCCTGCAACTGTTGTATTTTTATTGTTTGGCTATATTAATGGAAGTTCTTTTTTCATTTCAGCTCTTCCCATTTCCTTGGGCAGACCCTTTCCATTTACACGTACGATTCGAGTATTGACAATTGGTATTCGTTTGGAGCCTTGCCTGTTATTTTGAAATCTTTGTAATTAATATTGTATTTGCATTTTTTCCCAATGTCTGTAATACAGGAATTTCATGGGAAAAATGCAAATACAATACTTATTATAAGGATTTCAAAATAATAGGCAAAGCTCCAAACGAACACCTATTGTCAATACTCGAATCTCTTCTTATTAAACAACTGGTTCCCCAATTAAATACTCAGTCCACGTCAACTCCTCTTTACCTCTCTTGAGTTGCCATCGGGATTCGGGACCAAAACGGACCTGACAGTCACTCAGCTTTTGCCTTCAGCACTACCTGGTAATCACTGTTCCCTTCTCTTGTACCTCCCTTTGCATTACTTCATGTTAAGAATAACGTATTATCATGTTTTAATCCGAGTCTGTTTTTAATTCTGTTGTTCTTTTAAAACTGTAGCTTCGAAAATGGGACACATGGTCTTGAAACGTCAGTATAATAAATCACTTTGAAAGAATTCTGGTATCTCTCCTTCCTCCGATGATGTTTATCTGGTTTCAAGCAACCGCCTTCAACTTTACACATACTATTGTTGTGTAACTGAATGAGAAGAACTTAGCTGGACGGTTGCAAAAGACTTGTTTATCAGAGCCAAGGTGGGAAGGTAGTACGTAGGAATTGTTTTGGCGACTGATGGAAATTGAGTTTTGATGTTTAATGAAAGCTAATTAACAAATGGTTAAATGTATTGATTTGAATTGTTTTTAAAGCTTGGGAAGCAGGAAGAATCGATGGAGTTCAGTAATGTAGATACCTGTGTAGAGGTGGTATAAACTGCTAGAATAGGTGAAAGGTTGGATTAGAGTATTTTCAAGAGGTTTGTTCTTTTGGAAAGAATAGGAATCAATTGGTTGGTGAAAAAATTTCTGTGCTCGATAGAGGGAGATGAAGCGTTGATAAGGGTTTGATAGATGGCGTGAAAGGAATTGCCTTAATATCTAGTAAGCAGGAAGGCGCATCCAAGAAACAGTTGGATGACACAGTTTGCGAAGGGTGTCCAAGGCGATGCTGATGAGCCCCCGGTAATGGTATTGCGTTATAAAGGATTTCGTTAACATTATGATATGGATAAAATGCCTTGCTAATAACACATGAATATGGTGCTCAAAATGGCACCTGTGAAGATAAATAGTAAACTTTCCTTTATCATACTTGTTTTGGAATTATGCACAGCTTTTGCGACAGTGCAATAATGGTGTAGTAGAATACAAAAAATCCTATATTTTGAGATAGCAGATTTTAAATTATTAAATAAATCCAAAATTAATAAATGTTTATTTAATGTTTTAAGCACAGTAGGTTGATGGCTATAATCTTTCTTTTTTTTATAAATAGATTATACTGAATTCTTACTTTTCATTTGTGTAAACGGGTATGCATAGTATTTACAGTGGACTTGGAACCTATTTTTGGGATAACCTATTTTTGGGATAACTAGGGACACCTATTTTTGGTAATTACAGACCATGCTAGTGCTATGTAATACAGTTGTCTGTAGGAACTAAATATTTTATCATAATAGTTGATTTATAATTATTGATTGTTTTGACCAATCTGATTATCGACAAATACAGGTAGTTAAGGCAGTCATATTCACCCTAAGAGGCATGGAACAGAATTCACGATGTTGTGCGAGATGCGATTGTATAATATACAACAAAGAATGGAAATTATCACGCTAAAAGTGCTCAGTACAAGTGTGTGAGGGGTCTGGTTCGACTTTTCCGGGTGATAGCAGACCGACGCTAAATTTAAGATATTGCTTTTATTCTCTTGTCGGTTATTGTATATACTGACGCTTTTTAGAATTCGATCTGATGATGAGTACTTTATTCGCATGCTTGAATTGTGTTTAATTGTGGTGATTTACTTATAAAAATCATTTAGGTTGAAAGTGTGTTTTATATGATTAAAAAAACCTATATCCATATTTTGTTTCGTGTCACCCCAATACACAG
>NC_087200.1:111635973-111653473 GCF_015104395.2 Macrobrachium nipponense | reverse complement strand
GGGTTACTATTGTGACATTGATTGTAATAGTGGTAATGATATCAGTGATGACGAGGACGTTAAATGTTGATGCGAAAGAGCATGAATGCTTTTCACTAAAATGAACAACACTGTTTTAATGTGTGTATTTTCTATTCTTCCATGATTAATATATAACATAGTGTCGTAGCCTGTGCATTCATTTTGAGATGAGCAGCTCCACAAAACTCAATCATCTCCGGCCTCCCTTTCCCCAATTCTTCTGGTGCCGGTAGGAACCCAAATGACACATTTTCCTTAAGTTGTCTCAAGGGTTGTGCCCAGGCCACGCCCATCTCCCTTCCAACTCTTACATATGGAGCTTCTGAAATTGCCAGTACAAAATAATTTCTAATTGTGCCCTGCCAACTGTCTTTAAAAGTCTTTGTAATGCTTCATTCTGATATTGACAAAATCTTCATGTTAGATGTATCATCATTATAATACTTGGATGCATGTATGCATATCAGTATAGATTGCATCATAAGTATGCGTCATCTTATAATCTCATGCAGTTTCCTAACTGTTTGCCATATCCCTATTTAATTTTCTACCAAATTCCAAATCCAGCAAACCTGAAATAGACTCCATTGTACCTAGATATTTAGAAGATTCAGTCTCGTTACTCTTTTCTCCTGCTAAAGTTATTTTATTCATTTGTGCATGTTCAGTCCTCATGCCCCACCCCCTTTTTTTTCCATCTCGAGTCCCATCTCTGTAAATATGATTCATTCTTTCATGGAACCTCCGTAAATCTTGTGGTGTTTTGGGATTAAAGCAGCACTATTTGCACATCTTATACGTATCTGTCAAGTTCTATCATTATGCTGTAGCGACCACTTGTGTGGTCATACACACACCTGCAACCAAAATATCCTTTATCATGTAATAAGCAACCTACGAGAGAAACCATGCGGCCGATAGAAACAACTTCTCTCGTATGTGTATGCATATCTCCGTCGTCATTGTTGTCACGATCCATGTATTATTACAATTGTATGTTGATATGCGAGTTTACCAACCATATGTGTATGACCTTTAGTTACCTGTTCTGTATCAGTCTGCATGCATGTTTCTGTTTGTGAACAAACACAATTGCTTGAATTTAATCCCTTACTCTACCTATCAGAGATCAGAAGCTATATTGCGTCTCACACCAACTCTTAACCAGTGTGACTTGTCTTTCTTCTAGGTATGAAAGAAAAGGACCCACGTCCTTCTTTCTAAAAGATGAAAGATCTGACATGGAGTTCTTAGTGGGCACAGGCATGGAAATCATTTATCCCAGCCAGCCCGAACGAATGACTCAACTTCACTCCTTCTGCCAACCTCCACATGTTGATGGCCAGTGGAGCTCCCCTTACAATGTAAGGAAGGCAGGAGGTGAATATTGCTTTCAATAGAAAGAATGCGACTGGTATTCCATCATGACAGGCCTGAAAATGGCATTGTTGGGAGCTGATTCCCCAACAGTGCACAAACTACTGGTCAATGTAGCAGGTAAACAGCTGATCCCAAGAACAGCACTGACATCATCTCAAAAGCCAAGAAGGTATACAACAACCAAACCATCAACGAGTCATTGAGAGCAACTTATATGCCCTATTACACCCGATGTCCTACCAACAGAAATGCAAAGATTCCTATGGGAATATGAAGACATTCAAAGAACACCTGAAACTACTTGACAAAACCAGCAAAACATAGCATCTAGCACCACATAGAGACTGAAGGTCTCCTGATCCACTCACAATTTAGGCAGTTGGCCCCAGAGAAGCTCACCTATGCAAAGAAGGTATTCAAAGAAATGAAAGAAGTGGGGATATGCCAGAAAGCCCTTAGCCCATGGGCATCACCCTTACACCTGGTACTGAAATTTAATGGAACATGGTGCCACTGGGGAGACTACCGATGGCTACACATCAAAACAAAATCAGACGGAATGCCTACTAACAGGTATAGCAGACAAAATATACCAAATTGATTGTGCAAATATCTTCACAAAAATTGATCTGCTAAAAGGGTATTTCCAAGTTCCAGTGGCAAAAGAAGGTATCAGAAAGACCACAAACATCACCCCTTCGGTTACAGCTGTTCCGGCCTCCATAACTTGGGGCCCACATTCCAAAGACTGGTGGACGAACTGTTCAGGGACCTTCCGTTTTATGTTGTCTATGTCGATGACTTACTAAATTTCAGCCCAAGCTTAAAAGAACATCTCAAAGTTGTTAAGGAAGTGCTACAAAGACTTGAAAAAAGAATACTCATATTCCAGAAAGAGAGGTGTGAATGAGCAAAGAAGTCTGTAGAGTTTCTGGGACACCAAGTTAGCTCAGAAGGCATTGAACCTCTTACCACAAAAAGTTAAAGCAATAACAGACTTCCCCAAACCAACAACAGTGAAATCAGTGCAAGAATTCTCAGGCTTAAGAGGTGATTACTGTTGCTTTTATTCCTAACATTGCCAAAATCAAGGTAAAGCATTTATGCTAGCAAAAGAAGAAATACTGCTACAACAACACTAAACTTCGGCAATGGGCGTCACGCTCAAGCAGAACACCGATAATATCGTCGCTCGCTGGCGTTCTTAAGCAAAAAGGCAATGGCAGCGGAACAGAAGTATTCAACATTTGACAGGGAGCTCCTTTCAGTCTGGAAATGAGTCTGCCACTTCCACCTCATGTTTCTTGAGGGACAACATTTTGTGGTGCAGACAGATCAAGAACCACTCTTGCATGCCTTCATGAAGGCACCAGATGCATGGTCAGCATGACAACAATGGCACCTGTCAGCGATAGCTTAGCACTCCTACACTAGCAAGTACCTGAAGGGGTCAGCAAACACTGTGGCAGACCCACTATCGAGAAACTGCATCAACACCATCCAGCTCAGGATTGCCTATCCCAAGATAGCAATAGCGCAGAAGGATTACGCAGGCTTGCAGCGACTACAGCAGATCAACCCCACCTTCGTGTTGAGCGACCTGTCAATTAACAGTGGAATAATTACCATTGCCTACGAAATGAGTATCTTATGACCCTGCCCTTACTTGCCAGAAGACCTAAGAAAGACGGACTTCACTCTTGCCCACAACCTATCCTGCCCGTTGGGCCGATCATCTGTCTGAACTGTAGCAGAGCAATACATCTGGTGGGGAATGAGAGAAGACGTTAAAACACAGATGAAAGAATGCATTCCATGCTAGACGTCAAAAGTCACAAGACATGTTGAAAGTGGGATAGAGGAATTCAAAACAATGACTCGCCCACAAGCACATCAATATAGTGGGAACTGGGAACCCTACTCCCCTCCAAATGGGTACAGATTGCAAATATGTGTTTACCTTCATAGGCAGGAAGACCAGGTGACCAGAAGCAATATCAGTACGACAGTAGACGGTGGAGAGCTGTGTAAAAGCCTTTGTGGTTTGGGTCAGTAGGCACTGAGTCTCCCAGATCATTAGGAGCCAACTTCACATCTTCCCTGTGGGATGCCCTCTCTGATACTCTGGGTACGAAAATAAGGCATTTGACAGCTTCCAACCCTGAAGCCAACAGCATCATTGAGGGGCTACACCAGTTGCTAAAAACATCACTCATCACCAGATGCTAGGGTGGGAGCTGGAGGAAGGAAATACCTAGGGTCCTACAGGCCTGAGAACTATGCCACATGCAGCGTTCAACCCAGCTCCACCAGAGGTCCTGTACGACTAAAGATTGAAATTGCAGGCAGATGTCTTCCAAGAACATCTGACACCTGAAAAATGGTAGAGAGAATAATGTCAGAAAAGACGACTTACCACACAAACAGAAAGGTGTATATCCCTGATGATCTACACAGCCTACTCAGAACCACTGCATTCTCCAGAGACGACCCAAGGCATACCAGATGACAGTAGATGGAAGAACAATGTGGGTTTCCATTGATCGCTTGAAACCCACTTACATATCAGACACCAACTTACAGCCTTAGGCTTCTCTTTGTTGAGGAGGGGGGATGGTGTCCTTTAGTGGCCACATGTGTGGTCCTGCACACTCTTACAACCAAAATATCCTTTATCCCTTGAGGACTAACCCATAAGAGAAACCTCAACTTCTATTGCACGTCTTTGTACATGCGTCTACATTGTTATTAGTGTCATGGTCTATGTATTATTACCATTGTATGTATTATTATACCAGTTTTCCTACCATATGTATATTACCTTCAGTCAGAAGTTCTGTATCAGTTTGCATGTATGTTTCTGTTTGTGAACAAATGCAGATGCATGAATTTCATCCCTTTCTTCACCTGCCAGAGAACAAGAATTACATTGCGGCTCACGGCTCACATGAGCTTTGGACATGTGTGGAAGTTTTGTATATAAATTAGTAAGCTGTAAACTCCGTATCTTACTCGACCTCACCCTACAATACCAGTCTAAGCCTTCACATTCATCTCTTAACACATCTTTTATTTTAAATCTTATATGAAGGATAGAAAGCAAAGATAAAATTGCAGTCTATTTTAGCACTTCACATTTTCTGTATACTCACTTGACATATCTATAAAAAGGTTAATGTCTAGTTACACTAGTTACAGTTAGACATTTTTGTGTCGCTTGCTCTGTCCATATCCCCCTTCGTGGCTCCATCTCCACTCAATAGAAGGCAGTTGTTTCTTTCTGAGGAGGAACATTTAACTGCCTTCTGTGTCATGTTACCTCCTTCAGACATTCCCAGATAACTGGATTGGATGTGAAGGCTGCTTTCAGTGATCTTAATTGAAAGCAGCTTAATGGCCAGAGCACACATGCCCAACTTCTTACATACATGGATTTTTGACTGTGATAGAATGCCTCTCCTGTTCCCTGTAAGTTTCTTCTGTGGGAGTCTCTGATGCTTTTTCTTGCACTGTATTGGATGTGCTTAGACTTTTTCAAGATGTGGGAGAAGTCTATACTGTTGACATTAACATCTGTCATTATTTGCAGATCAGTTACCCGGGATCCATGCCACAAGGTCTGTCTTCCTCAAGCCCTGTCTTGTGTTCATCCATGGTCTTTCCATACGTGTAATAACCTGCCTCTTATGCCTTAGTTCTTGTATATTTCAGGATAATGTCATGGATTTTAATCCTCACAGATGAACTCTCAGACAAATTTGGAGAATGTGGTGAAGTGTGCCAGGGGAGTTACATCCCAGTTTATAGCAGCCTGATATATCCCTATTTTTTGCACTTCAAGATGCCATCTTCTAGCCCTCTCGTGATCTGATGACGCGTAGCGCATCAATAAATTTTTTTCGTAAGTGCATAGGTGACATGCCGGGCACGTCATATGTAAGTTATTTTTAGGAAAAATTCATGAAAAAAAAATGCGTCCATCCTAGAAAACGTAGTAGATGCCATTTTGTCGACAGATGATGAATCTCGAAGAAAACGCAAACCCAACACCACTAGCTTACTTAGATACGATACAAAAAGTCAACATAAGTAGGTTGGAAAATCTGAAAATTGCACTCTGTAAAAAATTTGCATTTTTTAATCAATTACAGCTCATTAGCAAACACATTTATTGCAAAATTATTGCTTCCACGTGAAAGATCAAACATTTCTACACAATTTAGGTGTAAAACAAACTCCCCCAACCTAATTTTAATATTTTTCGTGATTATTTCCAAAAAATATCTACGATTTTTCTTAAAACTTTCACGTCCATCACATCATTTTTATTATTTTTAAGCCTCGTATAGATGCTCAGATTGCTTTAGGAAATAATTCAATCATTTGCCGACCTATTAACACTAACCAGTTATAGTTCAGACGTACCAGCCAAAGGGAAAAGTTGTGTACCTTACATCCTTATATTTTCGGCCTGTGCGCAAGAGGGTTAATATACCCGTTGAATGTACCAAGAAACCAGCCTCATTTCTCACCACTAGGTCTGGTTTCTCAAGCCCTGTCATGTATCATCCTTGGTTTTTCCATACTTTGATAACTTGCCTTGTGCCCTAGTTCTTGCATATTTCAAGATGATGTCATGCCTTTTAATCCTCCACGGATGAACTGCTAGACACATTTGAAAAATGTGGTGAAGTGTGCCAGTGGAGTGTGCCAGGTATGTTCCTTCTTCATGCACTTGATGCTGACATTTTCAATATATCCATTCAAAGTTTAAAGGCATTTATGGAAATTCCTCTTGGACAGTTGCCAACATCTATCCATTTGAGCTTTTTGCCATTTGAGGCCTCTCTCAGACCAATACAGTTTATGGGCTTGTATAAATCTTCTTCCCAATTCTTTTATGGCAGGTTGGTTGGTTGTCGCTAGGTTGTTCCCAGAAATTTCTTTGCAACTTTCTTTTTTAAGAAATCGTTAGATTTAATGTCTTAGCATATGATGTCGGGTAAATGGTCTTCTGGTTGTTAGGCACTCTGTTAGGCACATTCTTGGCCTGGTGGAGTGTTTCTTCAAAACTTTCCAGATTTCCTTATTTATTTATAATCTCAAGTGGTAACTCTTGATATCACTGCGATGGATTATGTAGTGATAGTCATAACCAGTCCCCGTTTTCTCAAGAGCTTCTAGCAGTACTGGGTGACTAATCGAGTCAAATGCTCTCTTGAGATTCAGGAAGGTAATTTAGAGGCCTTTTGTTTGTTTCTTTGCCACTTTGAGGAGCTCTCGTAAGTAGCCATCTTGCTTGGTGAGTCGTACCCGCGTGAAGTCAGATTAATCAACAGATATCACAAGTTTAACATACGACTAGAATTTGAGAAATATCTAGAAGTGTTCGTGAACTATCGGTGATAAGATTAGTGTGAAAATAGTAGGATAAAGCGTCTTCTAAGTTAGTTTATCAAGTGTAATACTATAAATCAGAACAAGATGGCAGTAAGTTCCAACTGCGGGAAGAGGTGGCGTAATTTGGCGTGTCTAGCAGATTCGCAATACGATGAGGTAGCAGGAAGGGAACTGGCATTTCTCATCTATGAAATCAGCAACAGTCCTAACCAAAAAGATACAAAACGCATTCATAGATATATTAGAAGGATATAATCCTTCAAACTGGAACAAATCTAATGAAAACATCTTGAAAATAATTGAAGAAGTTCCAAATAAAATCCAAGTGGTCAAGAGACTCATAAAGAAAATATACATAAACCAACATATTCCGACAAAGAAAATGAATAAGGTGAATCTTGTGAATATCCTAATTGATGCATTAGGAAAAAGAATGCCAAAAGCATGCAAACTGTGTAAGGTTTGGTATAGCATAGTCAATCCACAAAACCTAATCAGAAAATGTGCTGCATGCAACATTCCGACCCATCCACAGTGTGCTGAGGTAATACAAGATTTGAGAAAAGATACAAGAATTTTTTGTTCAACATGTCTATCATGGATAGACAATGTTATTAAATCAAGATTGAATGTACAAATAGTTGAGGATGAAGAAGAAGAGGAAGAGGAAGAAGAAGAAGAAAAAGAAGAAGAGGAAAACGGAAGAGAAGTAAACAAAAATGAAATGACAGAAAAAAAATAAGGAAAACAAAGAACAAGATAAAAGTATGGATGCAGAGATACTCATTGATACTACATATGAGGCAATAAAGCAGCATACCTACGAAGAAATAAATTACGATATGACAACAGAAAAGCAAATCCCGAAGAGGCTCTACCCAGATCTATACAATGACGGGAAAGAGGAAAAAAATAGACAAAGACAAAATCTGCAACCTTTTGAAAAGAGGGAATTGCAGATTTGGAGAAAGATGTTACTACAAACATCCTAAGATATGTCAAAACTATGAAATATATGGTAAATGTGCATACTTAGATGGATATGGGGATGATTGCAGAGATCTGCATCCAAAAATATGTAAAAAACCTAAAAGAAGGAAAAGGATGTAAGTTCGACAAAAAATGCAAATATATGCACCCTGTAGCCATGAATCATAATCAAATAAATAACCAACCAAGTAATAAAATCCAAAATAAGAAAGAAACAAATAAAGAGAGAAATCAAGAATATCAGGTAAAGAGAAAAGCAAACCACCAATGAGATATGCAGAGGTGTCAGCAAAAAATTTCAAAGCATCAGCTCTGAAATTCTACTCAAGAGATAATAACTGTATTTATTATGCAAGAGGATATTGCAGAAACGGAGAAAATTGCAGATTCAGACACAAAATGAATAATTATGATGAAGGAAGATCAAATATTATGGAAAAGTTGGATTTTTTAATGTCAGAAATTTCTGGAAATGAAAAAAAAGAACAACATACCAGAACAGGAAAGAGGACATGGGAAAAATTCCTTATTACTACCAGTATTAAATGAAGGAGAAACACGCAAACCATCATAGTGATGAATGCGCAGGGTTTAGTTACGAGTAACTCAAAAAGAAAAAGTAGAGTACTTAGAAGAACTAACCCAAAATGAAAAGAAAATAGATATAATGAATATAAGTGAAACCTGGTATTCCCAAGAGACTGGGAATGATGATCAAATAAAAGGGTTCCAAACTTATAGATCAGATAGAAAAAAATAGGAATCAAGGGGGAACCGCAATATATGGGAAAGACAAAAAACAAGGAAAAATATATGAGAAATATAGTAACTCAGAATGTGAACTAATAGCGGTAGAATTTGAATCTGAAAAATTGATGACATAGTAATATATAGACCTCCTAATACTAAAGAGTTTGACTTAATAATTGAAAAATTGGATGATATATGTAGAAATCACAAGGACTGGACTATTCTCCTATCTGGTGACTTCAACTTTTCCTTTCGTAGAATGGAAAGAACGAATAGGAGATTGTGGTTGTACTTATACATATAAAAAGAGAGTAATAGTAGTGCAGAAGATAAGAGGCAATTTGAAAAGCTATTAGATATGCTACTAGAATACAACATTCAACAAATAAATCACCTGCCAACAAGAAAGGAAAATACTTTAGACCTAGTATTTGTGAACGAGATGAATTATGTTAAAGAAATAATAGTTTATAATGCGAATATTTCAGACCATAATGTCATAGAATTAACAATTCATTCCAAAGCAAGTGAAAATAGAGATAAGCAAGAAATGAAAAAGTGGGAAGGATATGGAAAATACAACTTCTACAGTAAAAATATAAAATGGTCAGAAATTAATGAAGAATTAAACAAAGATTGGGATAACATTTTCGTAAGTGATGACATAAGGGTAAATACGGAGATATTATATAAAATATTGGAGAAAATAGTGGAAAAATATATACCGAAGAAGAAAAGTAAACATCATTCATGCATACCAGAGACAGAAGGATTCTTGTTCCAGAAAATCAGACAGTGGAAAAAAGGTCTTGCAAAAGAAAAAAATGCATGGAAAGTTATAGAACTAAAAAGTAAGATAGAAAATGCAGAACAAAAGATTATACAATCAAAAGAAAATGAAAAACGGGACTTGGAAGAAAAAACCCTATTAAATATCAAGCAAAACCCCAAGCTATTATACTCATATGCGAAGAAGATGAATAAAAGAAGAATAGAAATAGGCCCTCTAAGAATTGAAGGGAGATTAACGAATGAAAAAAAGGAAATTTGCAACATACTGGCAGAACGATATAAGAGAGAATTCACCCCTAGAATAGATAATGAAGATAATGATATAGAAGTAAGGGATGAAAATAGTGAATATTTAGCTGACATAGATATTAATGAAGCTGATATTGTGCAGGCTATTAATGAAATTAAAAATGGAGCTGCTGCAGGGCCTGATGGAATTCCTGCTATTTTGTTAAAGAAAGTAGTTCATTCTATCGCAAAGCCACTTGCAATATTATTAAGACAAAGTGTAGATACAGGCAAGATTTATGAGGAGCACAAATTAAGCATATATTACCCCTACTTTCAAAAGTGGATCAAGACTAGAGGCAAGTAATTATTAGGCCTGTGAGTCTAACATCACATATTATGAAAGTGTATGAAAGGGTAATGAAGAAAAATATTATGAAACATTTAATAAAAAATAATTTGTTTAATAAAGGACAACATGGTTTCGTACCGGAAAAAGTACACAAACCCAACTGTTAGTCCACCGTGAGAACATATTCAAAAATATGAAAAGCGGAAATGAAACAGATGTGGTTTATTTAGACTTTGCAAAAGCTTTTGATAAAGTAGACCATAATATATTAGCGAAGAAAATTAGAAAACACAATATCGTGGATAAAGTAGGAAGATGGTTAAAAGAATTTTTACACAACAGAAAACAGATAGTTATTGCAAACGACGAGAAATCGGATGAAGTCAAGGTAATATCCGGTGTGCTGCAAGGTACGGTGTTAGCTGCAATACTGTTTGTTATTATGATTGAAGACATAGACAATAATGTGAAGGATTCGGTAGTGAGTAGTTTCGCAGATGACACAAGAATAAGTAGAGAAATTACTTGTGATGAAGATAGGAACGCTCTACAAAGAGACCTTAACAAAGTATATGATTGGGCAGAGGTAAATAGGATGGTATTTAACTCTGATAAATTTGAATCAATAAATTATGGAGACAGAGAAAGAAAGCTATATGCATATAAGGGACCTAATAATGAGACCATCACAAATAAGGAAGCAGTTAAAGACCTTGGTGTGATGATGAATAGGAACATGTTATGCAATGATCAAATAGCAACTCTGTTGGCAAAATGTAAAAAAGCAAAAAAATGGGAATGTTGTTACGGCACTTCAAACAAGAAAAGCTGAACACATGATTATGCTTTATAAAACATATGTTCGTAGTCCACTTGAATATTGCAATATGATATGGTACCCACACTATCAAAAGGATATTGCACAAATAGAGAGTGTACAAAGGTCCTTTACAGCTAGAATAGAAGAAGTTAAGGACCTAGACTACTGGGAAAGACTACAATTCTTAAAATTATATAGTCTAGAAAGGAGAAGAGAACGCTACATGATAATTCAGGCATGGAAACAGATAGAAGGAATAGCAGAAAATATCATGGAACTAAAAATATCAGAAAGAGCAAGCAGAGGTAGATTAATAGTGCCCAAAACTATACCAGGAAAAATAAGGAAAGCACACAGGACATTAATCCACTACGCACCAGCATCGATAATGCAGCGTCTATTCAATGCGTTGCCAGCTCATCTGAGGAATATATCAGGAGTGAGCGTAGATGTGTTTAAGAATAAGCTCGACAAATATCTAAACTGCATCCCAGACCATCCAAGATTGGAAGATGCAAAATATACCGGAAGATGTACTAGCAACTCTCTGGTAGACATAAGAGGTGCCTCACACTGAGGGACCTGGGGCAACCCGAACAAGATGTAAGGTCTGTAAGGTAAGGTAGGTCCTTCAGCATCATGAAGTTATTGATCATCCTGTCTGCTGGTGTAAAGCCTTTCTGCCCCATAGAGAAGGAAAAGCATTCTGACATCCTCTTAGCTAAGAAAGCCTTCTGTGATATTTGACATTATAGGATTGGCTGAAAATCTTCCATATCTTGGTGTTTATCAACCATGGGCAGTAGTGTGGTTCTCCATTTCAACTGTTCAGCATTGTAGATTTTCACGTACAGTGTTAACAGCTCATATGTAATATGGTTTAACGTTGCCCAGGTCTGGTAGTGACTTCAGATTCATTTTCTTTTTCATATAACGCATATCTGTCATGAGTATGTTCTTTGATAGATTTTGTATGGTTGTTTTACCCCATTCTTTTCATTTGGCAAGCTTTCCCTTGTGAACAGGGAACCCCAATACTCTATGGTACCCTATGGAAGGGATGGTCAGGCAAGGGGTTACCTTAACATGCTTGCATTCTGTGCAGTTTTGTCTCTGTCCGTCACCCATGCCTTTTGGATCACAGCATATTCTCACCTTTTTATTGTTATGTTAGGATGTTCATGAATCTCCGGTCTTTGTCTGAGGGTCAGTCTAAGCTCCCTCCCATATATCATCTCCCTGATGTTGTCCAGTTCCTCTGCAGTCGTTCTGTTTCTTTTCCCATCTCTGAAACAGATGGAGTTCTGGGTTGATAGTGTGGAGCCACCGCCACATATTATTATAACTGTGAGTATACTCATTCATTCCATCATTAGTAGTATCCAGTTGGTGGATTTCATCTCTTTCAGTGGGTTTGCCACTTCCGTTGTTGCCTTTTATCTCCTACATAGTACATATAGGAAAGGGGGTGCCTTAGTTCAACACTCGACAATTTCATTGGCCAACCTCAGTTCTGTTAACTAATATGACTGATAATTCCCAATATTGAGTAAGTATTTTTTGGCATTTACCCTTCTTATTCCACCCATTTCACAGTATTTGAAATGGGAGAGACTCGGGCTGGATCCATTTTTTTTACATATGGCTTATCTTAAGCAGAGACCTAACAGTTGCTAAAAGTATTTTTCTCAATTTTGTTGACTAGTTCTAGTCCCTCTTCTTTTCCATTGCATTGATCTGTCTATATTGTCTGTATCAGCAATTCTTTTAATATCTACTGATATTATGTGGATTTTTTTCCCGGGAGAAGCTATTGAATTGACGTTTGCCCTCTTGAATAAGTGCCACTTACTTTCTGATTCACAGAAGGCTCATTTTATTTTGTTCAAATTTTTCCATCAACCCGAGTTCCTCCATGACCCAACGCTTGTTCCATCCTACTTGGAAGGTTTTATACCTTTAAACCATGGAATCCCTAAGGATAGGCGCTTCCCTTGCATGTACTAGTATATTTGGTAAACGTTCTAATGCATGAAGGGCAGGTCAATTCTGCTGGCTCAGCAGCCTCATTTGGATGATTGATATTAGTGCCACTAGTCTCATCTCTCACAGTTTTCGGCGAAAGCCCCACTCTGGATGGGAGTAGGGCTGGTGGAGATGAAGGTTGGCCAGTTTGTTAAATTTCCCATGTTGAGGTAGGTTTTTAAGGTAAATACTACTGGTGGAACCAAGTAAGGTGGATCATTAGTAAGTAGAATTTCTTCACACCCGTGTTTCATTATTGCTCCTATAAAGTTATAGTTAATCACACCACTTTCTTCATCAACACCATTAGCCTGCCAATCTTAATAATTTTACGTATACCATCTTGATCCTTTACTGTTTAAGGCTTGAGTATCTAGCATGTTCTAATTAGCATTTCCAATATCCGCCCTGAAATTTATGTACATGCACTCTTTTTTTTTTAAATCCTGGGCCTCCTCTAATAACCAAGGTTTCCGTCCGTATGCCCCATATCCTACTACTTCTTTTCCAAAGATTGACACACATTCCTGAAATTTACCAAGTCTTCATTGACTCTCTTTCTCGTTTGATATACTTTTGAGAACTGCTAATCTATATGAACATTTAATTATATACAAAAGCTTCTTAATTTTCAACCTCAAGGGTTTGCATCGTTTCAATATTAGATTCCCTGTCAACTTTATGTTGGGCCGCTTTTAATTTCAGCTCTATTGTGTCAATAAGAAGTTGGTGATCACTGATGATATCTGTTCCTATGCAGCTAGTAGCATTCCTCGGTGTTCTTAGTATCTTCGATAAGAATTATGGGAATGTTTTGGATTCTGTGACTGCCCTCCTGAAATTAACAGCAGCGCGTGCGCGCGCGCACACACACACACACACACACACACACACACACACACACACACACACACACATATATATATATATATATATATATATATATATATATATATATATATTTGTGTATGTATGTATGTATGTATGTATGTATGTGAACTTACATGCATTCGTGTGTATGCAAGAATGAATATGCACGTAAACATATGCTCATGCTCATAAATATAAGCACTTTATCGTTCAGTTCTTAAAGATGTACTAAAGCGCTCATTTATCTTCAGCGGAGCATTATTGCTGTCTTGGCGTAAAATATCTTATCACTGACGAGATGGACAGTTACTGCCCCGTCCCTCATTGGTTTATCGTAACTTCTAATGCGAAGGTATGTTGTCTATGGCGATGAGCTTTATTCTTTGCATTTACCAGGGTAATACTCGATAAGTTTTTTCCAATTTCCTTTTCCTTTACTCCTTATTGCATTCAGAAACCAAAAAGATATATGCTGTCAAAGCTGCCAATGAAAGAGTTTTTGAAGTCATGCTTTCAGTCCCCTTTCCTCTGTCTGAATTGTTGAAGCAAATAATTATCTACAGATTTTACTAACATTTGCTTTTGAGCTTCATGGCAATTCACTGAGGAAGAGGAGAGATTTGGAATAAAAAGATAACTGTTGCCCTTCGGTTAAGTGTTACGATTGACTGAAAAATGTGTCTTGCTTGGGTGTTAGTTAAAAAAGGCAAATAACCCTCCGGGAGCAAAGAACATGTACAAAAATAGTTTTTAAATATAATGAATTTTGATAAAATGAAGTGGAACGTGTTCTTTACAAACGAAATTCCTCACATTAGCAAGACGGACTTGTTATGGATGGCCATGATTCTAACCACTTACTACTCAGATGGAAAGATATATAACTGTCTCTCTCTCATTTGTGCAAACTTGTTTTATAAATTCTGTTAATTCATTATGCAGGGGGCTCCAGAAAGCCTAAAATTCTAAATTACTTAGCTTGTGTATTGTTATAGCCCCCCCCCCCAGCAAGAAAAGCGCTTGGGTACGAAGCAAAGAAAAGGAGACAAAAACATGAAAAAAACATTTTTTTCCTTCGATTCAATGCACGCAAGGGTGCTCTGTTAAAGGGCGGTGTGCTTCCGTGGAGCCGGCTTGAAAGACAGAAAATGCGGCAAAAACAAAACGCCCATCGGGAAGGAGAGATTAATTATGAGAACCGGAAGCATAGCGCACCCTAATAACATCACCCTAACGAGTTAGCAAGAACTTGCACCAGGATCAAGGACAGCCATCTGCGGCTTTGGCCTTCGGGTCTTGAGGGTCTTCTTGTAATTGCTCGGTATAAAAAACAAAAAAACAAAAACGAAATGGAGTTGAGGCTATGTTTAAATGTCAGCAGATATCAGTATTATGATTCTTAACAATAATTTGTATATGATTAAGTTTTAGTGTAGTTGTGAAAAACGGAAAATGTGATTGCAACCACAGTTCAGATAGTCAGGTTTTTGCTTCATAAACAGCTTACAGGATAACACAGATATGTAAGGGCAGAGCACCGGAAGTAGTACGTACCACAATTTTACCTGGAGGTCTAGCGATCGTGGCCTTCAGATTCACTCGGAGAATGTTCATTCATAAGTCACGTGTTAGTTCATTTCAAACACGCAGAGGCAACGCTTAGCGTCGTGGATTTTTTGTTCATCTTGTTTACGATCAATTCTGATCGTCTAGTTTTTTTTCTGGACTTCATGGCAATAATGACATTGTGAGCAATATAATTTTTATTAGGCTATTTGTGTTCCGTATTATTGAATATTACTCTTCAGTAAAACTGGAGTGTAAAGTCACAAAATCGTCGATTTAGTATGAATAGGTTCTTCTCTTTTATTATTGAATTTTATTTACATTTTACATTGGTCTCATTCTGTCATTTTTTATTTAAAGCCCCCTAGAGGTGTAACCAAGTTAGTTGACCTTGTTTCTGATTTAAATTGGTCAGCTATTTATTGTTTTCATTTTACTTAATAGATTACGGAGTAGGGTTCCTTAGAAGACCGTTTAACATTAGTGTTCAAAGCAGACCTCAAGTAGAAAATCTTTTATCAACTTTCGGAAAGACAGTCGGTTATTAAATGCTATTTTCTTAAAATGATAGACGGGAGTGACCTTTGTACCGTCGTTTTCAGGAGAGGGGTACAACTGAACGTGAAACAAATGAAAAGTTATATAACCATTTGCTTAAATGGTCACTAAAGACAATTGCCGAACCAAATTTTAGGTTTTAGAATGTTCAAAAAATCCATATATTAATATTTCATGAACAAACGCCAGTGGAGTGCATACATTAAGAGCTACCAGGTGGGCGTACCAGCTCATCTTCCCATAAAATTAATGCCCACATTGGGAAAAAAGCCCCTCGAGCCCAGTGCTTCCAGTGAGGGCAACAGAAGGTTGGACATGTGCGTGCCCAAAATACATACCATAAAAGGAAGTTTCTTCAATTGTATCACTGAGGGCTCGTGGTCATGCCTCTGGTTGCAATTTACTGTCGGGTTTTTATTGTCTGTGCCATTACAACCTCTTCGATTTTCCTGAAGATCTTGTGGCTCTTGGGACTTGCTCACAGACCAGGGTTAGGATAACCCATCAGAAGGTCAGGCGTTGTTTTTGCGTGAGTTTTTTTTTCTTTAAATCTTTATTTTTTGTTTTGTTGTGAGGAGAGGGTGGTGAGAAGGGATTAAGGGAGTTTCTCTCTCTCTCTCTCTCTCTCTCTCTCTCTCTCTCTCTCTCTCTCTCTCTCTCTCTCTCTCTCTCCTTGGAAATTTGACAACCGAATTCTATTTATTAGATAGTGAAACCTTATCAGATTTCTTTTACTATAATATAATAAAAAAATCTTCAATTAAAAAGAAGTCTTTTTATGTTTGTTTCTCACTACACAAAATAGCGTATATGCAAGATTCAATAAGGTTGTAAAAACAGTCCCTTCTTTCTGGGTGATAATTAATATTGTTTAATTATTTTCAAACCCGAAATATCCAGATGGAAGAATTTTCCATTCGATTATAATTTGTGTATTTGACAGGCCGAAGGATATAATTAATCGCCAAGAAATAAAGGTCATCGTTACTTAGTGTAACTAGAGGATAATAAAAAGACGTTATAACATTTTTATCTTTTTTTCGGGGGAGGGGGAGGCGCATGATAGAAGAGATTTCCATGGCTGGCTAGACGTTTTTTTTATTTTTTATTTTATCATATAATTGAGTACATCTTTAAAGGAACTCCGGTATTGATTAAAAGAAATTATTATTAATTAGCTAGAGTATTTTAGGCCATATGAATCCTCAAAATATTGCTATGAATACTTATTTAATTTAGGTTAAAGGTAATGGAAAACGAATTGTCAATGGAATTATTTGAAGTTGAGAATCGGAACTCTCAAACCACAGGTACGATGTCGTTCTCTCCACCATTAAGATCTTGTTATCAACATTTCAATCACATAGGAGCCTGTGGCAGTACTCGAATAATTCCGAGACGAGTAGTCCATTCACTTCTATGACAGACGCCCCAAGAGGGGTCTTGTATTTCGGCGGGGAACAAAGGAACCTACCCTCAACGTTTCCCATTCCGAAGTTCTTACCTTTCGAAATCTTACTTTAATTATTATGGTTCGGTGCTGGTGCCTATTGATATTCCAACGTTTGTCTCAGCCGTTAACGATGCATCTTATTTCGTATAGAGTAAATGTATTAACATTCATATATTCAGTATTACACTACTTCCGCCCTATATGTCTTATTCTGCGTATGCATATCAGACGGTCACAGTCTTCCTGCGTTAGTATAGTATTCTAATGGTTTTTGTATTAAACTGTCTGTTGTTTT
>NC_087200.1:111610973-111633473 GCF_015104395.2 Macrobrachium nipponense | reverse complement strand
TGCTCATCCTAAACTCAGTAGTTGCATTTGAATGGTTTTGTGACTTATTGTTCAATGCTCTTCTCCATCTACCGCTTTAAATGCCTGTGAGTAAACTTCCACTTTGGCTGAGAGAGATGTAGAGATAGAATTGACATATTATAATCTTTAATTAGAAAAAATTAGCTCTTTGGAGATATAAATGATTAGTCAGTATAGAACGATATTATATGAATTTTATGATAGCATTGGGTCACAAAGTGACGTCTTTGCTTTGGTTATAGAGAGGCAAATTTTGCCTTGTTAGCGTACTATAATTTGGTAGAACTGTTGAAGTTGTTGATAGTTGTGCAAATGCAATTCAAAAGGTTTTTGGTCTTGTCCACAAATGGTTATAGCAAAAACTCTTGAGACATGATTGCATATCACAACTGCTTATATGATTGCGCACAAGACATCAATTCTCTGCCTTTATTACAATGAAGATATGGTCTTTGAAATTATAATTCATGGATTATCTCAATATGGACAATAAAAAGTATTCTGCTCCAGGATCAACTTGTGTAGAATAAAATTATGACCAAAAACATTTGTTCACATGGTCAAAACCCTTTGTTATATCAATAGTAATAAGTGAATGGGCTGTTGAATTCACAGATTACAACCCCTAGTCTTGATCTTTGAAAAGCTCAAGCATTGGTGAAAGAGTTGATGCTGTTTATCACATGATTTTAGATAACTCTCTCTCTCTTGACTGTCCAACAGATCGCAAAACCACCATCATCAGTGGTAGCTCATTATGCATCATTATTTCTGATTCTGTCTTTGCAATGAGTAAGTTCTGCAGTATGGGTACCATAAAATTTGGTACCAGAATAGAAGCTAACCAGATTTGAACTTTTAGAACTTATTTCTAAGTTAGATTAGTAACATAAGTGATTTATTGATACACCACTTAAAACATGAAAAAAATTATTTATTGCAGGTAATAAAAACCAGGGTTCTTCGTCTTCCAAAAAATGAAATAAGTTATATCTTTGGAAGGTGATAACATTTGTTTTGAGACTCATGGGGTTGTCATTATAAAGATTACTTGGAAAAGACTCAACCCATTAATAAGGATTACTAAATTATATGTTATATATATATATATATATATATATATATATATATATATATATATATATATATATATATATATATATATATATATATCAATGTAATAACATCATATCCTTCTTAAGAGCTTCAGGTTTCTTATGAATTTGGTTCAAATATTACTGGGAGATGGTCTAATGAATGCTAGTACAAATATTACTGGCAGGGTGGTATTTCCCAGTTTAGATTTCAAGGATTTTGATAGAAACCAAATAAAGGTTATAAATGAACAATAGAGGAATGAGACCTCATTAAGTTTTGCAGTATCCTAGAATTGAAACACACACATATACACATGATCAGTGCTGATGCCCCCACTCCATTCAAGTGGGACATAGGCAGTTTGGCAAATGCGTGCTGATGATACAGCAATTAGAACTGTGGACCCATGCAATCCCTAGCTCACAGGGATGGCAAGGTCATCTGATCAGAAAATTTATCACGCTTTGGGCAAGATTTGAACATAGAGCCAACACAGTATGAAGTCGCCGTCAGTAGCAACCAGCTACCGCAACTCTTAAATATGAGAAAATCAAGAAGCAAACAAACAAATAGGTGACATAAGCAAATGAATGGTCAACAATAATTACCTCGGTTAACGTCGGTTTAATGTAAATTTGCCTGAATCCTACAGAAATTTATACTTAGGAAGTGATATGAATTCTTAACACTCTTGATTAAGTAGTTCAATTCCTGACTGAGGGATACTGGATTTTGGCACTCTTGTTGACCCAAGTTGAAGTATTGGTTGCTAAATTACTGCAGTGCAAGTTGGAGAAGGGCATGTGGCAAGCAACAAGTTTCTAGAGAAAGGGATAATTATATATATACAGGGTGTTTGGAATTTAGAGCCCCCCCCCTCTGCAGCATAAACTAAAATTGATATGGACAAAAACAAAAGTAATTTAGAACTGGTATTTATACATTTAAGTTCCTCTCTGAGTATTTGATATTTTGTGTGGCCTCCATCTGCCTGTACCACAGCCTGCATTCTTGAGGAGTATGATTTCAGCAAATCGCAAAAAAGCTTAGACTCAAACTCCATTTCCCTGAGCACTTTGCAGGTCGTCGAGGCTTGGTATACCATCATAGTTAACTGTGCGTGCTTCAACACAATCCTTTGAGATACTACCAATGTTTTCACACACATTAAGGTCAGGGGAGCTACCTGGAAATTCACTTGATGAGAAGAAATCTATACCACTGTTTCAAAGCATCTCCTGTGTCTGAAGAGCCTTGAGACATGGTGCCTTGTCATGCAAAAATGTGACTTCTTCAACAGATAACACATTTTCAGGATCTTTGAGGAAAGGAAATACTCCACCAGTAAGCAAAGTTTCTCTGAAGTATTCGCTGTTCCATGACTCCTTTTTCTTTGATGATCCACATTAACTGTTTGGCTGTGAAACAGAGAAAAATTCCCAAACATTCAGGAAATTTCACAACTTGGTGATAGCGCACGTCATCACTGCTATCATCCAACTTTGCAGCCCAAATGATGTCATTTTTATGATTTAGCTTCCTGACTGTGTAAATGAAGAATTCATCTGATGTGGCAACATGGAAAAAGTCAGCTTCATCCCAATCTTCAAGTAATGAACCACGAAACCATGCACGTTTTTCTCTCTGTTGCTGAGTGATGTTGGGCTTGCTGATAACATGAAATGGCTTGATACCAGATTGTTTCAACTCACGATATACAGCACTATTGCTTCTCTTATTTCCCCTTTTTGTTTCTAGTTCAAGTGCCAATTTACCTAAAGACTTTCTCAGTCTATCCACTGCCTCAACTATGATGTCTTTTGACTCCTGAGAAAGGACTTCAGGCCTTCCAAGATTCTCACCCTTTTCTCGATGACATTCACATGGATTTTTGTTCCAGTTTCTTTTAACAAAGGATTCATCTCTTTTAATGTATTTAGCTATCCAGGAAATTGAAAAGAAGGATGCGCCAGCATCTCTGTCCTCTCTTAAGGTTATAGCCCAGATTCGGTTAGTCCATCTGATTTCCTCTGAGTCGTTAGCCATGGCTGTATCTAACTCCGTCACTCAGTCTGAAAATACAAGAAATGTAAACTGAAAAATAGCTTAATAGAAACTTAAGATAATGTACTTGAAGATAGGCTATAGCAGAAAACTTCATAACTTTCCATTTGTTCTGTGGAGGGAGGGGGAGCTCTAATTTCGAAACACCTGGTATATATATATATATATATATATATATATATAATATATATATATATATATATATATATATATATATATATATATATATATATATTCACAAGTGTCACTACGTGAGACTTGCTTTTTTCGACTTAATTAAATTTTCTCAAACCAAAAGGCATGTAAAATAAGACAAGCAAGAAATGTGGGTTGTTTTTCAGTATAGGAACTTCAGATATTTTGCCTGAAGCTGTTTTTTACCTTCAGATAGGAATGTTACAAAAGAGTGCCATGGAAAGTAAGACCAATTCGTCTCGCTGTCAAATATATCATAGATAATTCCAGACACCTTGCTTTCAACCCCTTAACATCATAAATCAGCTTAGTGTCAAAATAGATCCAGCTTAGCATTGGTTCCCTGAACGTCCCCTTAGTAGCCTTAAAATTTTCTTCCAGACACTGAATACAATAGTGTGACACTCTGAGCGAGTCCCCAGAAGATTCTCGGATTAGCAAGATCCCAGCAATGTATGTCCTGTAAGTCCAATGTTTAATTGCGTATCCAATTTGGTATGATCACCTTTACAGACCTCCAGCTGTCATTAGCGCTTCACACCCCCTAAACTAGCTGGCTACCTGCATATGCCCACCTGCATTCTGTCACAACACTCATGGGAAGACATACAACCTTTAATCTTCACACCTCTCCTGCTATTGTCAATTTCCATAGGGCGTGATACCTTCATCAACACCTCCGCTCCAGCAGCCAACCTGTCTCGATCCTGGCCATTGAACTTTTGACCTGCCCTAACCTTTTTTGCACCTAGTAACTCTAGCCACTTTCAACCTCTCTCTTCTCAGCGACACTCTTTCCATTGTTGTTCCTTATAGACACACTTTTCTGTCGAAATATTATTATCTTCCAGCATTCCCTGGGGGATTCGAAAGATCCTCCCTTGTCAAAGAAACAATGGAGACTGTCGATCGAAAACATCCAAGATGATGGCCACAGACGGGAATATAAGAGCCCAGGATCGCCCTTACAAATCAGTACAGTAGGAAGCCGCACATGAGAAAGCCTTACAGTTGGAAAGGCTCTTGTTATAATAGACCTATGCTTGTAGCTATTACTTGTCAGTTGTCCACCCTTCGAGTTGAGAGAGACTCATCCAGCCCAGTGCCTTGCCTTACGCAAGATGCCTATGAAACCTTCCCAAAACGACTCATACTCCAGACAAATCCCAAACTCGCCACTATATCCAACACCCCCTACCATTGACCTTGTGCAATCAGCCTATCCAGTTGTCCCAACTTACTCCCTTCATTGGCAGCAAGAAGATACCAGGTTCCTCGGCCATCATTCCCATTGGCTCACACTACAACGAACATCAAGTCCTACTGATGTATCAGGTAATGTGCCAAGTGGACTGTATTTTCGATTTAAACCAGTGTGTAATCTCAGCTCTCGTTCCTAACCAACTTCTCTGCTCCCATTCCTATATCTTCAAAATACCCTTTGAGTTTGTTTTTCCTCAAATTCTCATTCTAGGGAATCGTGACCCAGTGCAGTGACATAAATCTCTCTTTGCAGTGATATTGTCATACCTTAAGAAGTAATTCTAGTTGTTTCTTGCTGTTAAGCTGTAAAGTAAATAATTATGCTTGCAACCAAATACGGAACCTAATAAAGTTGCTTTGCGCTTGCGCCTCCAAAGTACAGTAAATTCCTTGCAGTATCCCTAGTCTCAGTCGTTACAACTCTGAATATCTTGCAGATATACAGGCAGTGCTATTGTATCTACCCTTGTGTCATTCAACGGTGTTAAACAGCAACAGTACAGTTGCAAACGAAGACTGGTCATGGACGCTGTCATTTGAGCATTACTTTGTCTTTAGCTGTTCTGTGTCAGACCCGGGAAAGGAAATCCTGTTTTATTCTAAGTGTTAACTTTAGAATCAGTTTTAGCTATTTTCGTTAATACATTGTACCTGGCGTGGCACTAGTTAGTGCCTGTAACCCTGTTTTAATGTGGCCTGCAGAGCCACGAGGTTCAAAAGAAACCCATGTAATATCCCTTGCATTTTAGTAAAATTATACTTAGTTTTAGTGGACGCATAGTGTTTTTTTTTAACCAAAATTTGGTAATTAGTATATCTTTCACAATGCTAAATTGAATACTTTCTGTAGCTTGTTACCCTTTTTCGTTGGTCCTACGTAGTCACTGATACTGTTATCTTGTGAGTGTGTTGGAGTGTAAATTGGTTTGCATCTTGACTGCCTCAAATCAGTATGCTAACCTCCATAAAATGCGTGTAATTGAAAGGCTAACCTTCTTAAGATACCGTTTTGAACGAAACAGGTGTTTTTAATGCTTATGGAATAGAGCGTGCAGATGGTGCTTATGTACAAACATTATATGGTACTTGGCATGCTTCCGCCTGTTATGCGTCTCAAAAATGGAAGCTGAACTGGAAACAACGGATCAGGCATATACAAGACGATGCTTTATAACGTAAAGAGATGATTGCTATTCCTCTTCAGAGCGGAAAATGTACACAGGATTGCAGTAAAAAAAAGTAATGGCAAGAGTTGTACATTATTTACAATAATGTCGGCGATTCTGTACATTAAGAGATGAGAGACTGACATTTTTGTAATTTAAGTTTCTCTGGAGCAAAGCCTTCGCCAGAATTAGAAAGGCAAACCTGGTGATAAAACAAATAATTAGAATTAATATTAAGATTATACCGTCTTATGGATGATTTCGATACTCTAGTATAAGAAGGGAGTGATGTGTTCTCGAATACATAAGATATATATATATTAATATATATTTATATCTATATATATATATAATATAGTATAAAAATCGATTAGTAGGTATATTAATTTGAATGGTGTGGGAGCCACAAGGTAAATATGATCAGGGTAGTCACATGTCTTCATTCGAGATTCATATATATGGGCATTATCCAGTGACATCCACTTATCAAAGGCTGAATTGAGTTTCGATTATATGGTTCTTTTGATTCATCTTTCCATTTGCTTTTGTTGTTAGTTGAAAGAGAAAAATTAAGCAGTCCCACATTGGGCCAGGAGGTGGACAAAAACCAAAAAAAATAGTTTAGTTTTATCAAAATCATATTAGAAACGTAAATTAGAATAGTTTTTAGAAAAAGAACCGTATATTATATTATTATTTAAGGAGTAGGGGTTAGACTAGTGCTATGGTTTTTAGACGCAACCGGCTAAGTACATTCTCTCCCAGTATGCTAGTGATTAGTCTCCATCAGAATTGTGTGCATGTAGCATCTGTGATATTAGGTCTGTGTTTCATTAGTTTATAAGAAAGTTTAACAAGTTTACTACTTGTTATTTCTTTGACTAAATATTTCAAATATTGTGCATAACATGTAATTGATCCATGTTATAGTGATATATACAAAAGTACTTCAAATATTTTTTATTTAACAAAAACTAGTGTGCACCAATTTTTTCGCATGCATTTGCTTCGTATCCCTTATGGATTTTATTATAGCAGAACTTGTGTAGAAAAGGAAAATATTTGTTTTCTTTGCACCAATTTGCACTTTGAGTTTATGTGGGCAATACTAACTGAAGCGCTACCTCCCCTATCATGGCGCCATTCAACCGGGGAGTCTGAGTAACCAAACGGCATAAGGTGACTAGAGCTGCCAACGAGTAGGTACTTCATCATCTTAATACATGGTGTTTTCAATGGGTTTGGTCAAATCCCAGCCTAAAAAGTTGGAGGGGGTTGGGTTGCTAGTAGTTTTGGATTTTAAGGTTGTCCAAACTATTAGCTTGGTTTAGGGCAGGGAAATATCTAGAACCTGTAAATTAGGAAAGTCATGGAGCCATTGCATAGCAATAGATATCATCAAGCCAACCCTGTGTTTCTGAGATCGATCCCTGGTTCCATTGAAGAGTTAGAGAAGTGCTTTTCTGGTGTTGGAAATTCTCATCTCGTTACTCATCCATAAATGAAATTCTCAAATGATACTAAAAATGAGACTAAGAATGCTACATCTAATGATAGGAATACTGCTTGCAGGTTTTTCAAGAATGCAGAAATTCCATTAAAAAATAATGATCTTGATCAATCCTTTGTTTATAAACTTTATTTGGTTTTACCAACAATGTCATCTGGTTTTGATATCGATGCAGATAAATTTGTAAGGTTTTGCTTGGACACTGCCAAATGTTTTGAGCAAAAATATAACTTGTACTACATGCCCCAAAGCTTGCATAGGTTGTTAATTCATGGTGCTTCTGTGATATGCAACTTCAATCTGCCAATTGGCATATTATTTGCAGAGGCACACGAAGCAAAGGATGAAGAATTAAATAAGTTTAGGGAAACTTTAACAATGAAAACATCTCGAATAAAGCCAAATAAAGATTTAATGAGGAGATTAATTTGGCCGTCTGATCCCTTGGTAAGTTCTCTAGAAAAGTAGAGACCTGTAAAAACTGAACTACCTGAAGAAAGCAAACATTTAATCGTCCAAAATACCCTTAATAAGGGTTTAAGTTTCTTTTTATTTTAGATTCTTTTTATTGGCTTAAATGCTTTTATTTCTATATTCATATTACTATAGTATAATAGTATAACCAAAATGTTATACTTTACGTTCATTAAAAGAAAATATATTGTAAAATCTTTAAGTACAGCATTTGATAGAAATAATCTTATTTTTTTTATAATTTTATTCTTATCTATTCTGCATTGAATAAAGGTATCAAATATAAAGTTTATATAGTTCTAACTATATTTTACCAAATACACAAAAAATGGGTAAACTTATCACTCATATTATTACATATGCTTGTAAATACAATACCCTAAACTTTTATAAAAGAAAATGGTAAATACTAACTTGGATGTGAAAGCAAAAAATAATTTTGTCCAAAAAATTGCGGTTCTGGCCCACTGTTAGTCCTTTTGCTTGTCAAGTTGCATATTTTCCTTTGAATCGCAAATGCAGCTTAAGATTCGTTCGTTTCAATTTCAGGGTCTCCATTTCGTATTGACAACATCGATGAGGAAATAGTAAATTATCCGAATGCATATTTTTTTTCACCTTTACCGGAGTGTATCCAGACTCTTATTATCAGTTAGCCAAAAAAATCCCTGCCCAAGGGAATTAGGGGGATAAGGTGCAGCAAAGCTGTACGTAACGAATATAACGGAAGAGCGATTTTTAAAATTAAAGTAAAAGTTAGTCTGGATGTGAATTGAATACGTATATCTGTCTTTATTTGTACTTGGGGTATAGGATTAGCTTCATTTGTTTCGGTTGTTTGACATTTTTAGATTTAAAAAGGTTAAACATAAAAAGCAAGTAGCAGTAGTGGTTCAACCACGAAGTTACGTAACGCGACCGAAAAATTAAGATTAGGAATGTTGAAGCAAACTGTGGTTTTCATTGGTTTCTGGTAATACCCTTTGTTGCCAATTTAGAGGCTTTAGCCTAATTTGGATAGACAAAGGAAGTAGTACCCTGTTTGACTGAGTGAAAGACATTGACATAGAAGTTAGGGAAACGAGTATAGAAAACTTTTCATTTTGGCCATAAAGAGTCCGGAGCAGAGGGCAGTTCGCAGGCTTCTCGTTTTTGTGTAGAAGAAACGTTCGGATATATTAACACTTCAGTTCGCATATTTGAAGTATTACGAAGGAGAGTATCACTAATGCCCCATTTTATGTTCAGGTTACATGTCAATAGTCAAATGAGTACATCTAGAAATTTGTGTCGCAATAATGGGTAGTTTGGGGCAATCTTCTATTGAGCTGTTACACGGAATAATTTCCTGGGAAGCAACGCGTCTTAACATTTCCTGTGAAGAAAAATATTTGGTGAGGAATTAGGTAATAAATACCTTTTGTGGATTTTAATGAAATACGTTTAATCATGTAGTTAACTGAAGGACCGTTAATGAGTAGCACTTTTATTAAGATTGCGTTCCAAGGGTATTTTGAAGGAACAATAAATTCAATCGTCGCCATTCTTCACTTTTTCCTGAATTAATCAATTCGGCAACATTTCATGTAGAATAAAATTAGATGGTTAATAAGCCTTACATCCGTAAGATATACTATTCAGCCACTAGAGTTGATCTTGACACTAAACCTTAAACCATGATTTACCCTCTGGGGTTTCCGAATTAAAATTCTTCTTTCTGGTTCTTTCTGGTGCGTTTATATTCAATATCTTCTATCCCCCATTCGTCCTCATTTTTTTTACAGTAATGAGCGCTTGTTGATTTTTTTCATTAAACGCATTTTTTTTATTATCGTGCTTTAGTTCTCATATTCTCTTGCTGTGTACTTTCATCTTTTTTTATGATTTTTATGTTTTTAGTCCAGTGTAAGCTTTTTCTCTTTAATCATTTTGATTTTACAGTGTTATCTTTGGACGAACTTCCAACATTTAAAAGATCAATATTGGTAGTATCTCAGAATGAACTTTGTCTTTTAAAGAAACATGCTACCAAGAAATTGAATCCTTTAGGCTGATTTATATAAAGTGTATTGCGGGAGGCGCAATCTCAAAACTAAAACTAATGTTAGGTGATAGGAAATTGAAGAGACTTGATTTCACAACTAAAACCAGTCCCAGACTTCGGTCAACAGTCGTGTCAAGAGCTGTGCGTTTGAAAAGAACTCGTTAGAATCAAGGTCCGCAGAAGAGGAGTTAGAATGACCTGTTTTGGCGTTTTGTGGCCCTTCGGCTGACAAAGGAATGGGCGCGAAATGTTTACTGCTGCCTCTTGATTTATTGGGGTTATATATGCTGATACCACGTCCGGGCGCCGAGGCGGACTGTACTTTTTGAGTTTAGGTGGTAAAAATCGTCGTGATTGTCTCGCCCTTTGAGCGCCTCCTGGAAGAAGGCTACTGGAAGTTCCGCGATGAAAAGATTTTGGAGGGAGGGCGGGTTTGTGATGTTTCGATGTACTCTGCCAGAGAGAGAGAGAGAGAGAGAGAGAGAGAGAGAGAGAGAGAGAGAGAGAGAGAGAGAGGTCTGTTCAACAGGAGAATAGAATGAGGATGATATTCCAGGGAAGAATGTCGTTTGATGAGCGCCCTCGTCAGGATCAAGTGTTGACAAGGTGATTTATGGACAGAACGGAGCTTCTGGTTTTAACAAGCTGAGCTAATCGCTTATATGGCACGGTGTTCCTTATGGACCTTGTATTTAGGGGGAAAGTTGTTTTTATTATTTACCGCTTATGAATGATTTAATTGCTGGATCATGCATTATTGTATCAAATAGTAGTACCGTTTTAATAATTTTAATCAATTCACTCACTGTTGCCACCATTCGAGACAGACATACCCTTGTCGTTTTTTACGACCTATTGTGTTATATCTTGACCGGGGGTTGGGGGGGGGGGGGGGGGGGGTAGTGTATCATTAACACCATTAGAGTATCTTGTTTCTCATTCATTTCCTTCCCAGCGCCAGCGGGGCGGATGAGGGCAAGTTGCGAAAAGAAGCAGGTTTTTTGTGAATGATCTTGCATCGCAAGACTATTAAATGCGTTGTCGTGGGTGGAGCGTGTGTTTGGAATACGGGATTGTTCTTCCCAATCCTTCCACCGATCCCTCCATCCTCTTCGGGCATTCCTAGCCTGAGCGGAGAAGCCTCCTGCCGGCAAGTTACCGCTTAAGAGTGACATTAATAACCGACCCCCTGTAGGTCTGTGAAGAGGGTCTGGCCGGCAGCCTACATCGTGGCCATAATTAATGATCTGCCAATACGCTGGGCCCCCACACTTTTATAGGTCGTTGATGAAAAGGTGTCTAGAGTGTGGAGGCTGCTGGATAGCTGATAGTGTCTTGTGTCTTGAATGTATAAAGGAGCTATTTAATGGTTATCGCCACAAATAAAACTCCCATTTACTATGGGATCAAAGTTTGTTAATGAACTGTCAATACTCTTGAGTGCTGATTTTTATGGGTAATTGATGAATAGGCGATCATTTTGCGGGTTGGCCGAAGAGAGGGGCAGAGAGCGATAGGGAACCTTGAGTGCCATAATTTCGCTTTTAAGTATTTAATTATCTTCTAAACATTATTCTCCCGGGGACAATTATGGTACTATCGTTGGAGGTTGGCCGATGAAGTGTCTACTGAACGTCTTTGAGAATTCTTAACGGCCCTCTTTAGGAGTGAAATGCGACTGTCACCTGGGGATGATAATTACTGCCAGTATCAAAGGCACCTCCGATAAGGCATTCGTTTGTACACAGAGTTCCTCTTACGAATATCATTCGTCTCTTTTAAGTGCCGTAAAAGGTTTGGTTTGACTCGCACGTGTTCTGCTTTGCGCTGCTTCCCGTAACGCTTAGCCACATACATCGACGTTGCCTAAAAGCTCTCTCATCACCATCACCACCGCCTCCATTATCATCATCATGACGGTAGATGATGATGTACTGATTGTGCATAGCTGGTGGGCTGTAGGAGGAGAGTGGGTAAATGGCTCCCGGGGTTCAGGTTCCCAGGTAGGTCGATGAAGGTCGAAGGAGCATCCCACATATTGGATTGTAGTAACAGCAGGTAGTTCTTTCCATCGCGGTGGTCTTTGATCAAGGAGTAACTGGCTACCTGTACGATGGGCGTCAGGGAACCCCCGGTGGACCCTGGATATGAAACCCGCAGCTCCATTTTGGTTAAGAAGGCCCCGCATAACTCATTTCTGACCTTCATATTTTTTTTCTTTATTAAAGTACATTAATGTAATGTTGCTGCTGAATTGAAAGGTAAATGGGAAAAGCTGTTTTATGAATTTTACAAGTTCTCGGTTTAGCGCAGCTGCACAGTAGGCATTTGTTGTGAATCTGCTGCGGATGTTGTTTTAATTCCGTAGTAGCGGAGGCAAGAAAACCGAAGTTTTACTGGAGAGCCCTTTCTGGCACCGCAGTTACAGGCGCACCATAAATGCACCTTTAAATGAAATCGGTTCAAATAAGTGGGCAATGAAGTAGGGCTCCCTAGAAATTTTCTTTTGGCACACGGCTTGATAATATATATTCGTCTTAAAGATGGAATATTTGCTATTAAATGATATTCTCCATCTCATTTTAAAGTCAAATGGTGGTCACTCATTGTACTGCTGTTGCCGTACCCACTCCTTAAAAAACAGGTTTGTTACGTTTTCCACGATATCTTTGTATAATCCCTCATTTCAGCTAATCTTTTAGGGTATGGAAACAACGGTTAGAAAGGTTATCTGTGCTATCGATTCTTTTCTATGGCTTGCATTTCGTATGAAATTTTGGTGAATATAGAAGTTACGCATTATATGTGCGTGTATTTGTATTTTTTGCTAATGAACTTTTATTAATTGACGTTAAAGGCTTACAGTTGCATGTAAAAGTGTCTATCAAAACTCGAAATTTATTATTACAATTAATTATAAATAATTGAGTCATGCGGTGTAGATGTTAATTTAATATATTCAAAGCTTTAATGACATGTTACGTTCTATATTATTAACTACTAGCAGTGAAGATTCATGAATAACATTGAGCTTTTGGGTCTTAAATGATTTTTGCCGGTTCTATCACTCTAGTTTGTTATTGCCAACTTTTAGTGTCTTGATTCATGCATCGTGCTTTGGGAACCTTTATAAAAGTGTTTTTGAAGATCACCGATAATTTTTTTGATAAATATCGTGAATGTTATGGCATGTTAGGAAAGTATTCTTTGAAATTTTCTTTTCATTCTAAACAAGAAATCGGTTGCATAATTGTTGCCCTTCTTTTGCCACTGTTTACCAGTGCTATATTTACTTTAAAGGTGATAAATTTTTGACTAACTTTGACTTTCATAGTCTGAGCTTCTCAAAGAATGAATTTCAGTTTTTGGCGGATGATATTTGTTAAAAGGCCGTAGCATGAAAAGATACCTGTTTCTAGTTTGTCGAAGGCACCTTTTTCTCCCTCCGTGCAGTTACGAAGGTGGCATGGTGTTTTTAGATTGATGTTTCCTTTTATGTAATGACTGACCGTAGCCTGCCGTTGTATGCAGCGCATTTTGCCATTTGAAGTACGTCTTTTTCCATTTATGTTGTTCTATTTTTGTCAGATTTTAACAGTTTGCTATATCAGTTTGGAATAAGTGTTGATAATTCTAAAGAATATGTTGATCAAGTTTTAGAAGTTCGTATTTTGCAGAACACTGGCGCTTACCGATAATATATATATATTATATATATATATATATATATATATACACACATATATATAATAACATATAATCATATATATATAATATATAATACATATATATATAGATATAGTTATATATATATAATTATATATATATATATACTATATATATATATTATATATATAATATATATATAGTATATATATATATCTATATATATATGTAATTAATATATATATATATATATATATCTATATATATATATGTATATATATACTATATATATATTATATATAGATATATATATATATATATAATTATATATAAATTGTATATATGTATGTATGATATATGTATGTATATATATATGTATATATATAGATATATATTATATAGTATATTACATATATATTGTGTGTGTGTGTCGGCATCTGAGGATGGATTATGTAGTTATTGATTATGAAAACGACGACGATTCCGTTTGGTTTTGTGTATGTTACTTTGGAACATATTGCAGCATCTGAAGAACTGCACACTTGGCAACGGACTATTCAGTGCCAGGCCCGTGAAAGCTAACGATGCAATTGCTTCTCACATCGCTTTGTAATTGCAATACTTTTACTGAGATGACGTACAATTTTCTTCGCTGATTGTCAAATGGTTTCGATAAGAAGTATTCGAGTTTCCCATAGACGCTCTTTTGAAGTTAATTTTGTTATGAAAGTATTACTCAGAATTATATTTATTCCTATATCCTTTGCTGATGGCCTTCATCCATTAAGGACTTCCTTCTAATGATGTTAATTTCTGAGCGCTGTATACTGGCATACCTGCCCTGTAGGAGGATCATTAGTGTTCTCACTAAGTGGTTTATGGGTTTCTCTTAAAGAGAGAGAGAGAGAGAGAGAGAGAGAGAGAGAGAGAGAGAGAGAGAGAGAGAGAGAGAGAGAGAGAGAGAGAGAGAGATGCGTTTCACTTTTGGTAGGGAAGGTGTTTCTTGTTGTTGTTACAGAATTGCTGTATTTGTTTCATATTAATGGGACGGACGGAGATTTCAGACACATCAGAAAAATACGATCACGTTGTGCTAAAAGTTAATTTAATTATCTTATAAGTAATGCATTTTGGGTTAGTTACAATGTATTTTTTTATGGACATAATAAAAGCTACATTGAATTGTGGAGGGTGATATTTTTTTTATGAATATCCGTGGAATGTAATTTTATTTTATATACCGGGAGGCAGTTTTATGTAACGAATATTAAAAAAACTGCGAAAGTATAGGAGAGGGAGTCTTTACTATAACCGGAATACTCATTTATTGTAACCTCACGTGAAAATCAAAGGTAGCCTTCATAGCTCCTTGAATTCCAGGTCCCTGCTTTTCTGTGAGTGAACAGCGAACTTGACCTTAGGGAATTGTTCCCTGTTGGTGTTCTTGAGCTCTGCACACCTGACCCTGAGAATATTATTCCTTGGCGTGCATTGAGTCCAATTTACATTGCAATTTCAAAACATTATGCGCGGGCGATGGCTATTCGAATATTTTATCATATCATTCTTGGTTCATTCGTTTATGGCTTTTTCCCATCACTGTCTACCGGTTTGAGTGTTGGCTCGAATTTTTTTAAAGAACGATTTCTATAGCCACATAGTCAAATGTTTTTGCATAGTAATATTAATTTACGAGGAACGAAGAAATATGTTAAACGAAGTTCATGCTTCCTATTATCATGAGATTGAATTTTAGACAGGATAGGTTGGCCCCCTCAGCCGCTTGTGGGGTGGAGCGGAGTGGGTAGGGTGCGGAATCTTCGAAGGGATGGAAGTCGGAATTGGGTCTTGAAGATTTCAACGCCATTATATCCGACTTAATTCGAAATGCCTTCTCGGCTAACTTATAGCTCCCAACCTTGGGTAGCGATCTCGTTCAGAGTCACTGGAAATATTTTTGGAAAGATTTACTGTCTTGTCAGGTCATTACTTTCCCATAAGGTCCCGATGTTATATGTCGGAGCCACAGCGACTCCACTGATACCAGAGAGAAGGAACAGAGAGCAAAACCTGTTCGAAACTATAGGTATATTTTATACCGAGTCTTGATGTAATTGTTGGGTTATTGATTCCACCCTGAATAATCTTTTTTCACATTATAATTTAACGAAAGCCTTGAAGTTCAGGCTGCCTCTCACTGGTATAATACTCCACAATAAATCGGTCCTCTAGCGTGAATTCCCGATGCTTTGTTTTAGAGTTCGGATGACTGTAGTACATGAATATTCAGTGCTGCCGCCATGCTTATATTTCCTTTTAATCATTGCAAACTTACCATGTTTACGGTCAGCGGATGAAACATCCCGTCGATATTAAAGTAAAGAAGAAACAAGTGTATCGTGATGGATTGATTGCAAAGTAGCTATACGAGGCAGACAGAAGCTCTCTCTCCATCAGTTGTTTGAATACTAATATGATTAAATATTACGGAATGGGGAGAACGAGAATCTTAGAGGATAAAGTGAAGTGTGTAGTGATGATGAAGTGCCGGGTGATGACGTTTCTAGAGAATCGCTTCTGTACGACGTGCTCTTATTACACAAGATTGATTGATAATCTTCGTTGGTTCCGAAAAGTGTGGGCAGTTACCCTCCCCTAACCCTCGGAGTTACTCCTTTAAATGGGATGGATAGCTGGGAAACGTCCCTTCTATCTCAGTTTATGAGCAATTTATTACCCAATCATATTTCAAGGTTAGTGCACATGAATTATAGTTTTTTCTTACATGATCGAAAAACCTTTTTTTGCTGCACCTTTCCTTCACAGTAGGCTTTAGTGCCGCCGCTTCTCAGCTAGCATGACTTGAAGTGTAAAAAGACGTCATTAAGAATATTTAAGAAGCTTGTTCCTGTGGCGTCCAGTTTGGGTATTCCCAAGTCTACCTAACTAGTCATTTTTAAATGCCCTTTTGTTATGATTTTGTTCCCCTTAATATTTTGTAATAACATTTGGTTATCATCTCTAATCGCCAATATTTCTTAAAATTTCAGAAGCATTAATTCAAGACCCCGCCATTTAGACTTTCTCACTTCAAGCGCGATATTTTGCAAAAAGTGTGAGGCCAATTTACACTAACCCCCAACCCCAACCCCCAAGCCCCTCCCTCCGGATATTTTTCTTTCTTCTTTCCTCGCTGGCATATAGTCAAGATAAACGAAATTTCACTTCGGCCTGTTGACAAATGGGTAACTTCTGAATTGTCTGTGACTATGATATTAGATATTTTGTGTTCCTGTGAGAAAATAGGGAGAGTCGAATATAGAACATTATGACTGATTAGTAGAGAAATCTGCGATCATAAATTCCTTCGAAAAGTATCTTTTGGTATTTTTAAATGGGTATTTTAGGGACTAAATCCACGCGGATAAATCCCTCGAAATTATATCGAAAAAATATTTGAATAATTTTGAATTAGGTTCTCGCTAAGATTAGTGTAACTGGTGCTATAGTTTCTGCCAAAGTTATTAATAAGTTATTAAAATTTTCCCACATATAATGAGAGTGAGAATCATCATTTTAATTAGATGGTTTTGTGCTTAAAATGCCTAAAATTGTAATTGTGTATGCTTGTTAACCTGTAATTGAATAAAAATTCTCAGAAAAGTTTCACCCTCTCAAGTTTATTAACGTCGTCTTAGTGTGAAGGAGTCTAGTGCCTGGATCTCTTTTAACCCTCAAATTACTCATTTGATGCTCATATTTCAAAGAAATCGCTCGTGGCTAGAGTCGTACCCTTATAGAATATTCATTAAATTATTCAGATTCATTTGTATCTTTATCATGTTGTTGAACTTTGGCAGGGAATGATGGTCGTTCCTTATATAATAGAAATAGATGGAGCAAGGATCTTGATACACAGCCAAGGGTAATTTGGACGGGTGAACATTCAGAAATTGCGTTTTGGTCTCTGCTTATGTTAAGAGAAATTTTGGCTCTAGTTCTGCATTCTCTCCCAAGAGATCACGCTGTTTGTTATGGATCCTATGTCGTGTTTCTTAGGCGGTAATTCGTTTTCTAGCAACATAAGAAAAAAAGGTTCCAAACCTGTTTATCATAATTTATCTCCAGATTACATCTCATTACGAACGTTATTAATAGATGAGAGTTTCATTGATTATATCGGGGAAGATAGTTACAAAATAAGAAGCAATTATTACACTTCATCATCCAGCAGGAGGGCTGTATTAAGACGACCTAAATCAGTGTATAATTATCCTTCTAAATTAGGTATATTCTCTCCACAGGTAATTAATTCCCAAGAGTGTAAACAGACAAGTATTATTGTGTAGTGAATCACGCGCGCACAGGTTCCTGGCGACTTCTGGCACACCAATTAAAATGTTAATGCTTTGGCCAGGCGCTCAGCGGGGGTCGCTAAGCCTCAGTGTAATAATGGCCCTCTCAGCTACTGTGAATTCACAGCATCACAACAGCTGTTTATGAACACCTAACACGCGCATGCACTCACAACATATCAAAATCACTCTGTTAGGTGTATACATATATGAATACTTACTGGTTCCTTTCTTCATTACGCGGTCCCAGATTGAGTACTCCATCTTTTTTTCATAGTTCATTACGTTTATACATAGGGGACTATGACAGCGCAAATAAAATGATGGAAACGACTTCTTATTGGTAGTGGTTTTTTTCTTCTTCAACTTGGTTTGCTGTTAGGAGAAAAGATGAAGTAAAAAAAAAATGAGGAAATGATTGCATTTAGTTTATATATTTGCAGATTCTCCTTGGTTTAAGAAAAGAAAATAATAATGGCGGTAATAGATTTTATGTATGTAATAGCACTCGGATAAAAAGTTCAAGTTTACCAAGTGTAGATTAATATGCAGCTTTAGCATTCAAATTGAAATTCTGGGTCATGAACATGAAATGACTTATTTGACTTGCGTTAATCATTCCTGTCATGTGCCTCAGCAAACATTCTTACTCTGTATTAGGATGATGTATGCAGATTTAGTGTTTGTGTGCATATGTTGGCAGGGATTTTTCTTCTTCGACCGTGACTTGAAAATTTATTTGGTTATTATTATAAGGTAAAAATAAATGAAAGACCAGTTCGCGAGCGCAGTGCATCACCACTACTATGTTTATTTTAAAAGTGTTTCCTTCATAACCTGGTGTTTCCCAGCCCATAAGTTTTTATTATTATTATTATGTTGTTGATCCACATCAGGAGCTGTGATTTCACTTATAAATACTGAAAGGTCGTATTCAGCATCTATTATATTAGTTAACTCATTTGACTCATTTGTTTTATCGCCTGGTGATGTTGCGAGTATTAACTTATTCCTAGTTTTAACAGGTTTTTCCATTTAATTTTTTACCTTTATATTTCATTCATTCATAAATTTGGCATTTCATTACCATTGGCCAATTTGTCCAAATATATTGGATCGTCTCACTTCTCTGCGTAGGTGAGAGTAAAAAATGGTTATAATTTGCGTTCTTTATCGCCTACTTGAAATTTGCCTACTTGTACCATTTACTCTTGCCTACTAAGGGATTCAGAGCCAATGGAACGCTGTTTTTTTGGCAATAACTTTTTATCAAAGCATCGGATAAAGGTGAAAGTTGGCAAGTGTATATTTTATAACCATATCTAATTTTTGCAAGTATTATTTTGTACCCATGTTCGATAGTTTTGATATTTATAGAGTAAAATGAAGTCGCCGATGCTGGAACCGAGAGAATCATAGAAAAGGATTGTAAAACCATTCGTGACGTAAACATAATATGACGTTATGGGGTTCCGCCTATCCATCAGGTAGGCAGGAAGTCACTTAACTGTAACTGGTGAATGAATAGTCTTACGCAGTCCAGGACATAGTGTTTTTCGTAAACAACATTTAAACGGACTTATGGATTCCCATGCCACTTAACCACTGAGCGTTTCAAACTTCGTCCCTATTTTTGGAAGTACTGTACATTGCTATATGTGTTTCACTAACTTCTTTACTTAAGAAAATGAATGAGATTAAAGCTGCGCTTACCCAACCAACCATCTGCAAAAGTGGTGACATGTATCAGTGACGTCGGTTTAGCCATAGCGTATGCTCCACTATATCTTAACAAATGTTTGTTTGACTTATGGTTAAATGTCATTTTACCTAACCTGGGCAAAACGAAAATTTTTAAAGCAAATTAATATATTGTACGCTGGTATATAAATTTTTAAAGTAATTATGTTTTAACCTCTAGGCAAGGGGGATGCCTCTGAGTCAATTACGTCATGAAGTACCATTTGTTCGAAACGGCCTGAGTAAGGCAAGAAATGGGTCTTTCTTTTAAGAGTAAACGGCTTAATTAAGCACATCTGTCAATTCAGTGTACTACCATGAATTAGTACATTGTTAGAATTACTCAGTGCTTAAGTAGCATAGAAATCCATATGTTGGTTTAAAAGTTTTTTACGCAAAACACTATTGTCCTGTGGAATGCTCCCAACAAATTCGAGAATGGCCAGCAGGATATGGAATTGTCCCATGGTTGCTAGACTTCATTTGTGCGATGGCTTGCCAATTTGTATGCAAGCAAGAATCGTGGCAAGAGCGAGAAAACCCTTGAATAAATAATTGTTTCTATAGTGGGTAATAGTTACTTGACTTTAGGGCTCTTCCAAGATTTTTTTTTTCATTAACACAGCTGACATCAACCATTGCATACCAATACAAGATGTCAACAGGCACCTGATTCATAATCTTAGTCACGTTTACCGCATTGATAACTATACTGTTCTGTTGTTTACAAACAACTATCTATTTACATTCAAGAGACTTTACTAAGGTTTATACAAAACGTGATCTTACAATCTGCCACAACCTTTCAGTATAGCATATTTTCCACTCAACAGAGGTCAAGTTGTTCTTCCTCTGATGGAATGTCAGATGGCCAACTAGCTGTGGCCACCATCACCAATGTTACGTTGCCTCCCCCAGACATTCCCATGTAGTTAGCGTAGATGTTCAAGCCACCCTCAATGATGTTGGCAAAAAGCAACTATATGTCAGGAACCCTCATACCGAGCTGCTGGCACACACAGATGGTCTGTTGTGACAAGACGCCTCTCCAGTTCCTGGCCACTGCTTTATAGTGGGACATGTTCCTGTTATTTCTTCCCCTCTTCTCTCGATATCTGGTGTACTATATTTCGAGATCTTAAAGGCGTGGAAAATGTTAATACTGTTGATGTTTGAGTCCGCCACTACTTGTGCGTCAAATACCATTGAGCCAGCCCCTTTCCAGGCAACGAGGTGTGGCTTCCTTAGGTCCTCTCTTGTACTTAGCCATGGTTCTACTTTACATTGATAGCCAGACTCCTGTGCTTTCTTTCTTAGGAATTTCATGACGCTGCCATGTCTCTTAATCCTCCACGGCTGGACTGCGGGGTACACTTGAAGGATGTTGTGCAGTGTGCCTGGGGAGTTACAGCCTAGATCACATTGGCTTGGTATATCTCTGCCATGGCTGCTTCTGGCTGGTGTCGTTAGAATGCCCATATTCAATTTTACAGCAATGACATACTTTCCTCCCCTCATGAGGCAATTTCCAGCGTCCATCCATCTTGCCTTGATGCTATTGGAGACTTCCTTCAATCCGGTTCCATCTGTAGAGTTGTATAGCTTCCCTTTCCAGTCTGTGGCAGTAGGTGGGAGAGTCCTCCAGATGTGTACTAGCAATTTTATTACCCAGTCCATCTCTTGATCTTGACCGACGCTCCAATAGTTTCTGCTTTGCCACTGGTGTACTTTCTGCCAGGCATTCACCACTCAATCCCCCATGTGATACTTTAGCATAGAATACACCCAAAGGTGTATCCTTAGGCAGGTGGAGTGTCTTTCTTACAAACCTCCTTATCTCATGATCTGGTGCTTTGAGCTTGTAGCTTTTGATGTAATCCTGGTGTAAAACATGATGATATCTTGGTATCAGTACCACCTTAAGTGCCCACAGCTTTTGCTGAGGCTGCAAAAGTGCTTTTTGCAAGTTGCCCAGCCCAACTTTAATCCTTGCTAATACTCTGGAGCCGTTTGATGTTTGAACAACTAAAACTTCAATTCTGAGATACTTGTAAAGTTGTTAACTGAAAAATTAGGTATAGACAGACAGTCATCATGATACCAAGTCTTTCTACGTGGATCAGTCATAATCCCAGTGGTGGCACACTTTGTATTACCAGGTTCTAAACCAAACTTCATTGCCTCAGCGACTAGGACCTTTAGTGCCAATTTTAGACCACTACGATATCATCAGCAAATGCCGAGTAGTTCATTCTTTCTCCCTGTTGGGTGGCCCCAACTCCCTCAGGGATCTTGTTCAGCACCTGGTCTAGTCTTGTGATGTTATATGTTACTCCAGCGATTTCTGTGCTTATTTCCTGGTAAAAATTTCATAGGTAGGACACTGACTTGTTATCAAGCCCTCCCTGCTCAAGGGCTATGAGTAGCTCCAAATGACTAACCCAACAAAGGAAATATAGAGGCTACTTGGATCTTTCTTAGCCTCTTTAATATGTTCTTTTATGATTAAAATATTGGCACTTATGCCATCTTCTGGCTTAAAGCCTTTTTGCCATGTTGATGTGGGAAGGCGCTTGGACAGCCTCTATGCTAGGATTTTGTGAAGGCCTCTAGTGACACCTGATGTAATATTGATGGGCCAGTAGTCTCCTGCTCTCTTTGCTCATCAACTTTTCGTAGCAGTGTAGTTCTCTTCTTTGACCATTCAGTAGTGCATATCCTTGTTTGTAGGACAAGTTCATAAAATCTCCTAATCTCAGACTCACCAGCAGCTCCTAATGTCTGATGGTTTTACACCATCTGGACCTGGTGCTGAATTCAGTTTCATCTTTCTTTTCATCCATCTAATGTCTTCTAGAGACACTGACTCATAATTGATATTACATTTGCTCCTTGGATAGCATT
>NC_087200.1:111578473-111608473 GCF_015104395.2 Macrobrachium nipponense | reverse complement strand
ATATGCAAGAAAAGGAAAGAAAATGGTGGAAAACCGTGGAAAAGTATATAGATGAAATTAAAATCAATTTAAGAAACCTGGAAGGAATGTCCAAAACAGAAATTAAGGACAAAGCCAGAATCTGGGACACAGTGAAGTGAAAAGGACTTGGAAAATAGTGACCGTAAATTTGTATAAAAAGTGGAAAATTGAAATAAAAGATGAAAAAATTTACGACAACACTTTTGGTTCGATACTTCTCTTTAGAGCCAGAACCAACTCACTGCATTTAAAAATAACAAAGAAACACCAGAATGGGAACACCTGTTGTCCTTTTTGTGTTAATACAGAAGAGGATATTTTTCATTTTCTTTTATGCTGTTTTGCTTACAGGGAAAAACGCATTAGATGAATTGGCCTTCAGCAACCTTATGATGAGAATGAAAATGATATTGTGGGAAAATTCCTATTTAGAGAAGAACTTAACGAAATAAGAAGAGACCTTAAATAAGATGTGGAAAAAACGAGAAAAAAGAATTAAAGAGCTTAACAATTAAAAATAACCCTTACGATTAGGAGACGCCGTTGTAAAGGCATTGCCTCGACCCATAATTAACTAAGGAGGCTTACACGCTTTCCATTACCAAGTGAGGAGAATTAGGGTCCAAAGGATCAAAGTTAGGGCTACTGCATTCAAATTTGGGACCATGAATTAACATAAATGACTACAAACGCATATAACATCAATATCAGTTTAACTATAGGTTGTGTTTTATCGAGGGCCATTTAAGGGGGCCTTGTGATGGCAATCTTTCCCGAGCAACCTGTTACAACATGTATACGCCTGCCATCGGCTGCTGTTGTCTGACTGAGCCAGTCAGTGACGCCGTACCATTGGCTAGGGAAAGATGTACATCCAGGTCATTTATGCTAAGGTCACACATTCACGTATCAACGCACGCACGTCCACGCATGAACGGAAATTGGTAGTTGGCAACAGCTTACGTCAGTAAACCGTAAATGTAACGTAAAACTATCGTAAAATCGTAGAACGTTACGGTGACGTGTCGTCCGGGTGTTAAAGCCTCCGCCCACTTAGGGCGCCCGTTAGCCCGCTCCAGTTTTGAAATGTTCAAAACAAGTCGTGGTGGTCGCGCCAAATGTCACCTGACGTAGCTCCAGGCATTGCACGTGGGAGCCAAGGTGACTGCTGCGGGGTAAGCTCTAGGGTCACCAGCATCGTTCGCCGTCGTTGTTTTCTTTCCGCCGCGAAGCACGTGGGCCTCCTAGTTGCGCTGCAGCCTACGGCGAAACCGATTCACACATTTACAACCCTGTACGACATGGCAACGCTGTAGCGTGGTATATAAGGTCAGGTCGGCGCCCTCGGGTCATCTGTTGGAAAATCAAACTTGAAAATATGGCCACAGGATTATCCCAAAGACCTGACGGTCTCAGTTATTTCTTTCATTGACAATGGCGGATTTTGGAATAATCCTTTAGCACTGGCTCCTAATACGATTTCCACTTTCTCCTGACTTTTGACCGCTATCATCAATCAAACAATGAATTGGAATCTGTCAGAGGGATACAGGGTAATCCCAGGCTCTATTCCCAAGGTAGTATTCCAGCGTTCCGGTACACAAATCTCAACCAGAAATCAACAACCGGGTCATTTTCGGCAACAGGATTCCGGCATCTACCGCCTATACGTCGTCTGTCACACCTGCTCCAGTAAGAAATTAATTTATGATTAGCAACGCAGGAAACAGTAGAGGAGTTGGAGCCTGATGTTATTGGTAAGGTTTCCTTTAGGCTATGAATAATCCCGGGTTGGACGAGTACTTATATGGACCCATGCAGTGCGAACCATTTGTGTGGGAGCAGGACTAATGGCTTCATAGCCCAGGGCTGTTTCTCTGTGTCTCAGGTGGCTGATCACGATTCAGAATATTGGAGACAGGGTTTCAATAAAAGGCGAGTGGGAAATGGATAACGATATAAAATACTGGGGAAATTTCTGACGAAGACAATTGTTAGGATGTCTAGTAGTCCTTTTTGAAATAACCTTTACTGCTTAGGCCAAAAATAACAAAAGACTTCACTTGTAGACAGCAAACGTATAGTATAATCTGCTAGAATAATTTTCACACACACACACACACACACACACACAAACACATGAGCACTTTCCCGGTAACACGGTATTCTCAGATTATGGAAGTGTCGAAGATATTTATTTCTTCTGAATAGCAGTCTTACAATAATGGTGTAACAAATAATGTAAATATCTAAGAGGAATTCCTATATACATCTAAAAAATATTATCTTGAATAGGTAGAATTCCTATTTATTTTTAAGAATGTTTGATAAGTTATTAGATGTTATTCTATATCGCTTAAATATAAATCGCCCATAGTCAACAGTTTTATAAGTCTAAGTGTATGTCTGAATGGTAAAATCGAAGCAAGACAATTCTAGTGCTAATCTTATATAAGAGCTCCCAAAGCGTTCATAAATCATAATTCCTAAAACTACGTATGGTATTCCTTGTCGACTGGTTACTTGGTTATTACTATAAATATAATTCAGAAATGGGGTTAATATATAATCAGTGATGTGCTCATTTACAACCATTATTCTAATTGCGTCTACTGAAATGTTTTTGTTGTACAATTAGAAAGTATATATCTTGGTAAATCTCTCTCTCTCTCTCTCTCAATGATAATAAATCTCGATTTTGTGTGCATATAATTTTCAACTGTAATATTCAGCTGTGTTGTAGATGTCTTTCGCGGATTCAAACAGAATAAAAATTTAAAAAAATTAACACTGTAGTAATGTGCTCATACCCCTGGCAACAGCACAGCCCCACAAACGGTGGGCGTGGTCTTGACGTGAAGTTGATCGGCGTAATTTCCAGGTAGACGTCCGACCTTGCTTTCTTTGCGCGTACATTTGCGGCGCAATTTACGTCGCTGGCTTTACGTCCGGTAGCCCGTGTCCTGTTTACCAGCTGTTCAAGGTCATTTCACCGCGATGATGCCCAAGATGCCACATACGTGGGCATACGCCGTAGTGATACGTGAATGTGTGACCCCAGCATAATACGCGTTCATAACACGTTCGAAGGACGGGTACAGCTGCTAATATATATATATATATATATATATATATATATATATATATATATATATATATATATATATATATATATATATATATATATATATATGTAGTATATCTATATATATATATATATATATATATATATATATATATATATATATATATATATATATATAGGTTATGTTTTACCTGATGCGTAGTTTGTTCGTTATATATATATATATATTATATATATATATATATATATATATATATATTATGATATATATAATATATATATATATTTGACAGACAGAGAGAGAAATAAAACTTGGACAGGATAAAAACATAAGAGATAGATGGGGAATATCACGTGGAGGAAGAAGCTTATCACGCATCAAAACGGTAATGTCTATTCTCCAACATCTTTGGACACTTAAGGAGATGATCGGCAGGAACACGGCATCTCCAGCTCCCAAGATAACGTTATCTACTTCGCGTCAGCATCTGGTCGTCAATGAAGGGTGTGTCCCTCCTACCGATAAAGAAATCAGTTTCTAATTACTATAACTACTTGTGACTTCGAGTATGCTCGTGTTCATAGATTTTCCGCCTATGTCACTGAGATAGAGGCAGTTCTCACAAGGCAGCTTCTCTTTAAAGAGGTGCTTGGGATGGGACGGATGGCGGCCATGATTGCGTGGATAAAGCAAGAAAAAATTAGAAGAGATTCATAAAATCGATTTCTAGTTTATGGATTGCTGGGAAACATGCTTTTTCGGCACCTTTTATAGTTTATGGATTGCTGGGAAACATGCTTTTTCGGCACATTTTATTCGAAATAGAGCCGAAGGGGAAGCCATGAAAGGAGTTTATCCATGACCATTCGGCTTCAGTATCGATCCAGTTGCTTTGTAGTTTCGTGTTAAGGTAGTTTTATTACATTCATGATTGCAAGAGTGAAATTTTGGATTTCCCGAGCTTTGGACATTTCACTGTTATTTTTCTCAGAAATGATTGTAAAGCAGGGTGTTTGGTTTTGGAACTCTATAAATCTTTAAACAGTAGTTGATTGATAATCGAATGAAGAATTGGATAACACTTAAAGAGGACCTGGATGCCTGTGACTCCGAATCAGGCAAATCTCAGTCGAGATTTGAAATTCCTTGTGTAAATTTGAGTAAATTATTACTTTTACTAATATCACCGACCTTATTATTATGTTATTACTGTCGTTGTTTTATTTTTTGGGACGGTTACGGAGAATAATATGAAATATCTTTAGTATAATATTGTCGAATGTTCTTTGATTGATAGCTATTTGATTGATAGTTTATTTTCCATTCGTTAACGCTGGGAATTTTTAACAATTTGTGGGTATTTTCTTCACGTTTACTGTAAGTACGGTTGTTGTGTGCCCAGACGTCATAAACTAGTCATTGCCATACTTAAAAAGAAGAAAAAAAAGACGGGTACTTGCATATTTATACGAATATTATTTTATCGAAAGAAGTTTGGATTGAATTAAATCTCATTTTTCTACTGTGAAATAGTTACTGCAGGTGTATTAATAGACTATACATCGTGTACCCCCTCCCATGTTTTTATATTATTAAACTTCGACATTGTAATCTGTGGTTAACTCAAAGATATATGTATATTTTTCATCATATTTGTGTATATGTGGTAACGATGCAAGACGCTGAATTCAAGTAGTGTCCTACTTTCATAAGAAAGTAGGTTTTAAAACCTCTCAATTCATGGTGAAAAATCAGCAACAGATTATTACTCCACGCTGGGAAGTTAATCCGTTCTATATCATTGTTAAAATATTTTTTCTATTAATGCGGTGTTAATAGATGCTAAGTTACTGGTAAATTCCATGAACATTTTTAAACTTTTATTGTTATATTATTAACATGAGTATTAACTGTAGATTGCATTATAATGTGCAGTCGGACAGTTGTATGGTTACTCGATTTTTTAGTGTTTTTCTACATGAAAAATGTACCGTTAATTTCAGAGGGATAGGAGTCGGAACGTCAGGATAGACTATACTGTTTAAAGTATATTGGAATATTTTCTATGATTCCGTGATCAACGACACGCAGGTAAAAGAATTTCGGCGTTTTTATTTGTGTAATTGCTTACCCTTCACTCATTTGTTAATACGTGTGCTTTGCGTATATAACAGGTTATATATTTTTATTAATGCTACCTGGATGGTGCTAGTATAAATTCAGTTATTAGTAAATAAATTTAAATATCAGAAGCAAATGCACTAGTATGTGTTCTTTAAATTAAATCTATAAGAATTTTGATAATTTTAAGGTTAATAAAAGACTATGTCAGTAATATTTTGAAGCGGCTTTCGAAGTCTACATGCAAGTCATATGGTCGTATTTCAGTATAGTCCTTTTTTTTTATCCTCCTTGGATTCAAAACCCTTATCACTGAAGTCATTAAAAAACGAAGAAGAAAGTAAACACTTTCTTGCCCGAATGAGTATATGACCAAACATTTTTTTTTTTTTCGCGTGTGTGTTATGCCCTGGTGCCCAGAATAAGGTCTTTGGTAGGATCGCCATCGTACCCCACCTTCGGTTTGATCGGGGACAATCAAACATCTTTGATTTGGCCCCGTCATTGTTTAAAGAGGACTCTGTGCTCATGATACTCTGTTTGACGTTGAGTGTCGTATTACTTCACTTGACATTTAGTGTATCACTGACGTGAGCCAAGGTTCATGGTCCGTTTGGACGATTTTTGTTTTAATTGGTAGATCCGATGGAAAGTGTAATATTATACATTCATTTCATTCTTTCTTTGAGTATTATCTAGAGTTGAATACACGTGAACTAAGCCATGGTGGAAAGATGAAGTCACAGAAGACACAAGAAATACATCCATAAAAGTAGTCCATTTCTTTGCATAAATAAGCTGCTGCTGCTGCTTCTTCTTCTTCTTCTTCTTCTTCTTCTTCTTCTTCTTCTTCTTCTTCTTATTATTATTATTATATGACGAGAAACTTTTCATTTATGTAGCAAAAAAAAAAAAACGCTTATATAACCAATTCAAAAAGATTTTAAACTGAAAAATTTTCGTGTCATTGGCAGCTTACTATAAGAGAATGAGTTTTTAAGAAAAAGAATTCTGGGTAAAAATAACCAGTAGATTTATACCCTGTTTATTAGAATTGTTTGTTTGAGGCGAGAGTGTATTTGAAGCGTCCAGTGCTAAAACCCACACGTCGCCACAAATTTGAGAAATGCATTTTATTGTACATCTGGAATCCCCTTTCTTTCATCTTTCGAATGGTGTAAGTGAGTGTATATTTTGATGATGAGAATAAGGTTCAATTTTGCATTATATGATCTGTACTTTAGTAAATTTCAGCAATAATTTTGCTCATCAATTGTACAATCAAATTGTGCGCAGTCTAATTTTTTTTTCTTATATAACATCATATTTTTGGGGTCCTAAACATTCCAAAAATTCAAACCTGAAGAAAATGTCTTGAAAAATAAAATAGTTATGGTCTTTTTAAATTTACACTATTAAAGGCCTTTTCTCCATTTTTTGAAATGTGGCGAGTGTAGGCTTTTAGCGCTGGGGCGGCCCTCATTTTTAGTAATAACTTTGGCGAATACGTAGCATCTGTAAATTGTAGCAAAACTGTGAAGTTAAACGCCAATTGCTCAACAATAGGAGAAAACTTTTATAGAATAGTCACGGTAACTTCGATAGGTTCGAAGTTGTCGGTCTATCTATATGTGCCTCCTATAATCAGACATTTACTTCGTTGCAAACATAGATAAAATCCCGAATTCGCAGAGAAAGAGCGCGCTCTTGAAATATATGTTTTATTAAAAAGAAGGGGAGGGTGTAAAATCTGTTTTTCAGTTAATCTTCAAGTTTTAGTAGGGAATTAATACTCTTTCCATCCATTGCGGTTTGAGAGAAGCAAGGAAGGATTGGGAAGAGTCTTAAAGTATCCGTAAGAGCCAAGGTTGGAATATACAAAGGAATTATTGAGCCACCTTTCCTTCAAAGAAGTGATGTGTGGATGCTGAATACGAGAGAAGAAAACGAAAAACAATAATACTGTGGAAATAAATTGTATGCGAAGTTTGTATGGAGTAAGAAGAAATGAAAGGGTGGGAAATGTAGAAGTGGTAAAAAGTTAGCAAAGTTGAAATGATTCGGCCATGTGGAAGAATGGAGAGAGAACAGATTTGAGTAAAAGTGATAGGAAGTACTAAGAGGAAGACACACAAAGCGCTGGATAGATGGCCTAAAAGATGCACTAAGAATTGGCTTTAGTATTCTAGATAGTAGGAGCCTTTTTAAGGTACTCGTAAATGGGACATAGTGTGCTCACCCTTTTTGCACGTGAAGCCTATCTACTATCTAGTTATTAAAATGTGAATGTGGCAGTTGCCACTTGTATTGTTCATATATATATATATATATATATATATATATATATATATATATACTATTATATATGAAGAGAGAGAGAGAGGAAGAAGAGAGAGAGAGATGAGAGAGAGCGAGAGGAGAAGAGAGACGAAAGAGAGAGAGAGAGAGAGAATGTATAATACTTAGGATAATTCTCACATTCATACATTCATTAATAGTAGATAGAGCCTCCTACTCTTAGGAAACTGCTACTTTAGGTTGTTACCTTATTTTTTCTTGAAGGAAACTCAGTTTATACCCTCTTATTACTTGGCTGTACCATGCTTTAATAGGAAACTATCAGATAATTTGGACGAACTGGTTTGTTTAATAGAGTATGAATGTGATTAAAAAATCAGTTGCTGATTTGTATTATTAAAAAATTCAAACTCATGACACGAACAATTGTAACTCGGTGTTTATGTATTGTATATAATTAGATTATACGAATATTTTGAATGGTAGAAGCCCTATACATTAGTCTTGGGGAATTTCAATTTAGAGACTTATGCCAATTTGTAAGTGAAAACGTTAAAAAGAGTTCATTCTCATTTCACACACCTACAGTGTGCCTTGCGTGACAGAATGTAAGCGGTACTTCCCCACGGCCTCGGCGACCGTGGCCTCAGCTTCATTGCTTCCGTGACCTGTGATGTCTTTCCTCTCCTGTCTCTCCAGCTTCTTCAGCTGTCTTGCTTCAGTTCTCTTCGTTCATCTCGGAACAAATGCTTCGGACGAATTGCTTTGGAAGTTTACATACAAAGCAGCTGTGCCGTGAAGCTGTTGTAAATGATAATATATCAATAATGATCCACAATTACTATCTTGCGGATTTTATTCATAAATCTGCAAACCATACATTCATGTAGCAAGTATGATCATATTAGGAAAATAAGTTCCGATAACAATTAGCAGTTTTGACTTATTTTTTCTCTTTTGCTCTTCAGATGCTCTAGCTGTCGATTTTAATAAGCTACTTTTAATTTCCTGGGATGCTTTATTTTCATCCCTATCGTTAATGTTTTGGCAAAAATAATGATTACACCTCTGGATTTTACGGTAATTGGGGAGTTTGAAAATGACGTTTTTTACCAAATTTTTTCGAATTGTATTAGTAGTTTCTTATAGTATTGGCATATTTTGGGGGGATTTTCAGTGTAATCTGTGAACGATTCCTGGTGATCTCGTTCTTGGTGATCTTAAAAAATTAAGTTCTCGCATTTCCACCATTATGAAAATTTTTTTAATAGTTTTAACAAACCGAGTATATATACTCAATTGTCGTTCTTGTAAATAAGCCATTTATACAGATTAGTTGACTTACCTTTGAAGGGGATATCATATGTACTCATATTTGTCTAGTATTGAGTTCAGATAAACACTGTACACAAGAGAACTCTGGCGATGCAAAAGCCCTGATGAGTCATTTCATTTCAAACTTGAATGGATTATGAGAGAGTTCCTTCAGACGTCAACGTCGCGTAGTTACATTATTCCCGTTCGTTGTTGCTTTCTGTCAGGAAGGTTGAAAGTCGTAGGGAATCTTAATTATTGTCCTGGATTTTGCCTTTGCTATAAAAATATATGTTGTATAATACAAGCACAATGAGAGAGAGAGAAGAGAGAGAGAGAGAGAGAGAGAGAGAGAGAGAGAGAGAGAGAGAGAGAGAGGTCAAAACCATTACGATAAACCGGAACATGATTATATTATTCTTGAAATTCTCTCTGTTCATAGACTCCAGAGAGATGAAAAAAGTACTCCAGTTTAGAATTGGAAAGAAGGGAAAAAATAATGCCCCTGGCATTGATGCAGAACCAGAGGGAACAGCTTCAACCGGATGGGCTACAAGGCATAAATTTCTCTGAGAATCTCAGAGGAACGTGGATGGACTCGAAACCAGAAATTAGTCCCAGAAAATAAGGAACCTCTGAGCACGCACACGTTTACGCTCTGATTCTTCCTCTGGGCGATTTGGTCTTGAGAGAGAGAGAGAGAGAGAGAGAGACTTGTAATCCTTGATCATGATCGTCATACAGTTTAACCAGATCACAGTAAACAAGACACTACTCTGAAATTGACAGATTTTTCAGCTTTATGTAACATTGGAACCTTATTGCGCCCTTAATAATGTTATGCAGCTGCAGTAAAACCTAAATTAATTCAGTTTCTCTGTTTCGTAACCAAGAAAATGATCGTAAATTTAACTTTAAAGCTTTTTATTTTAGAAATTGAGTCCTCGGCTTATGATGATGGAGATCATAATTTTTTAAAGTTCTTTAGTCTCATATAATGAAGGCTTGAATGTGTTCCTTTATATATAATATTTGTGATTTATTCCTGAAAGAGAATAATGATTAATTACACACACACACACACACACACACACACACACACACAATATATATATATATATATATATATATATTATATACTTAACACGGCTTAGAGATGAATTATGGGATTGGATATCAGATGATATTTTAGTAAAGTAACATCCTCTTTAATTATATTGATAGGCCTTTATTACGTAAGATAGTCAGCATTAGATATGATATACTAGCTGGAAGTAGTTCTTTGTTGTAGGCGGAAAATAATTGCCTTTAAAAAATTTCACTTTAAATCCAGCCACCAAAATCCGCTCTAGCTTGTTGTTAAGAATTATATTTTAAAAGTATGATATATTAAATGGAAGAGGCTCAAATGATGTACGGGAATACTGAGATGATTAAATGATGTCTAGAATTGCATACCCTTCAATTGTAACTTTGTAGCCTTGCTCTTAGCTGCGCGTATTGAATCAGCAGCCTTGAAAAAATTCAAGTATCATAATTGCCTTGTTTTACAGCCTACGCATTCATCCATATTTTAAAAAGAATCTCTCTCTCTCTCTCTCTCTCTCTCTCTCTCTCTCTCTCTCTCTCCATCTCTCTCTCTCTCTCTCTCTCTCTCTCTCTCTCTCTCTCTCATTATTAATTCATAAGCTCCAAGAAATGTGTCATTTTTTATTATTGAAATTCGTAAATCACGGCTAATTTCTCTCTCTCTCTCTCTCTCTCTCTCTCTCTCTCTCTCTCTCTCTCTCTCTCTCTCTCTCTCTCCGCTGACATAAGCTATTGCATCGTCACAATTAACCTCATCTAGGATGCTGACGAGAGAGAGAGAGAGAGAGAGAGAGAGAGAGAGAGAGAGAGAGAGAGAGAGAGAGAGAACCAGTTGTACTGAAGAAGAGTCTTTGTAAGTCTGATACCCTTGCGGAGGACCCATCTTTCGCAGATATTGGTGATGACGGTGGCTGCTGCCGAGGCTCTAGTGACCTTGCCTCATTTGGTCACTCATCTCCCTCCTTGAGGATGACATCAGGGACAGAAATAGTTACTATAGATAAGAATAAGCATGAGGATCAACAGCAAAAACTCGTCTTCAATGCAAATAATCAATGAGAGCGAGGTCCACCCTTCTTGATGGCAGCTGTCCAGCAACTTCAGCATCCCCAACAGCTAGCTCCTTTGGCCAAGAGGCAGACAACGCCTTTCATTTGCTCCTCTCTTGGCGGTTGTACAGAGACTTTCTCCGGAAGACCGGTCTTTCGTATGGCGTTTACCTTTTAGCTTTTGTAGCTAAAGTCTTCTTCGGCAGTGGAGTAAAAGGCAGTCCTGAGGTTTAAAAAATGAAGCGTTTTACTGCTGTTATTACTAAACCATCCTCTTTATATCTTTCAGGAAGGGTAATGAAGTCATTTATGCATTGTGAATATCTAATTACGGTAGCATCATAACGTTTAAAAAAAGTATAACTGTTCTTGTCTAAAATATTTTGAATAGTATTAGAAATTATATGTAAGATAAATTTTTACGTGTAACTTTTAATCAATTCCTGTAAAAACGAAGTAACTGCTTTGCAGTTTACGAACAAAAATACGTTTTTTCCTATGTATAGAGGCCATTGCCCGGTAGACATTCAAGTCTTCAGAAGTTTTGGTTCTCCTCCGTCGGGTTTCCAAAGGCTCTCGCTGCTGGATGAGTCCACTGCTGATGACTCAGTGCAGGTAGACAGGTTTAGAGGTTATTGAGGTGTGTTTACGTTTTGCTTACAGGCAAAGAGGTCGTCACCTCTGACTCAGTGGGATTGTTCACCTCACTCGTCTTTGGAAACTCCTCTCACTAGAGCGTTGGAAGTGCTCTTCCTAACCAGCTGGAATTCACGATATTAAAGAGTTTCAATTCCAAAGCGTCTTTATAGTCATGTTCCCGGTTTCTTTGAATTTTCATTTCAGTTTTGTTTGGAATTAGCAAGTTAGGTTCAGTTTTATAAGTAACGTTTCAAGTTTTTTTTCGAGTGCCATATTTATTGAAATGACAATTTTGTTTGTTCCAATACATACCCTAACTCACGAAAAATTTCTCCATAATTTCCTAGGACTTGGAGTTATATATATAAGAATTGATTGTATGGCACCACTTTTAAATGGAATGTCTTTTAGTCTGAATGTTTCCTGAAATATTTTGTAAGTCTTTTTCACCTAAAGCCAAATCTTCATTAAAGTTGAGTGGTTTTTTGTTTTCATTTAGGTTTCTGTTAATCACGTAGGCTAAGTTTCCTTCACGTTAGTTACCTACTTTGTGTTTCTTGGTTAGTAACAAATAATTAGATATGGGAGAGGTCCGCTTCCAGACAAGGGACCTATATTTTTTGAGGGACGGGGGAATAGCTTTGTGGTGCCCAGTGCTCTTGTTGAGCATACCTTTCCTTTCATTTTTATGGAAGGTGATAGAGCTTAGATGACGATTTAGTTTTTGTCATATGAAGCTGTCAAATGTTCTATGATAATCTCATTTTATGGCGGAAGATGGCTTCCATGATTTTCAATTTTCACTTGAAGCAGCTTGGTTTTCCTGACCCTAGACCATGGGCTTAGGCCCTCAATATGTTATATAGTGACCCTAGACCGTGGGCTAAGGCCCTAATTACCATACATACACCCTTCGTATCAAGTAGATGAAAATATTAATTAGCCGTTTTGTTTCCCACTTTCAAGATGTGTACAAATAAATAGTGAAGAGTTAAGCCATATAATTTGTGATAGATTTTAGATGCATTTCCCACAGGTATTGAAAGCCTTCTGCCAAAGCTATATAGTATTTAGCATAAGTATCTAATTAGATAAGAGGACATTTTTTCACGGACGGTGGTGATTAATAATCATGAATGTAAATAAATTCTAGTAACAACAGAATTAGCATTAATAATAGAAATCTGGCAGCTGTACAGTACAGTCAACTATGAATAATCTTCACGATATACGGTATGGGAAGACAGAACTTTTAATGTTTAAAACCTTAGAATATGAATGATACGGAAAACAAACATTTGCATGATAAAATGTAGAAACATGAGGGTAGAAACCTATGGAATTCTTCAAGTTCACACCCCTCGAGTAGGTTCCTTCACGTGGTGAGGGGGTAAGGGATCCTGCCTTCACTCTTGTGAAGGCCGGATCCTGACGGAACGCCTACAAACTTTTGGCAATAAATGGTGTGGACATTTCCACTTTCGTCTAATTTTAACTACTAAGGTGAGTCTGAGAAGGGATCGTTGGTTAGGAAGGGTTTGCATTTGAAGCGAATAGTGGGAGTTGTGGTGGTTGAGTCACCACCTGATATGGTTTGGACCTGAGAGTAAGTAATGGGATTTTGTCCCATTGCTATCTTGAGGGCGGAACCATCTCCTGGGACTGGCTCATCGGAATCCAGGGGGAGCTGGTTTTCTGGGGGTGGGACTCCTGGCTTTTGTCCGGAAGCCCACCAATACGTTTTGTGGGTGGGGAGATGATTCCCATTAGTGGAATCAGAGCTCCCAGCAGGCGGATTGGCTTATACCTGGGCCACCACAAACGTATTGGTGCTATCCTGTATGGGTAGGGTATGGGGTGGACCATTGGGAGTCAACTCTCACTAGTGCCATTGGTGGAGAATGTGAATACCTGAGTGACTCACGATACTTTCTTGATATAACCAAGTAAGAGTTTTATTTTTTTTTTTAGTAAACGAAATATGGATCCGGACTGTGAACCCACATCCCCTGGGAAAATGGACTCACTGGCACCGTTGACGACTTCTGGCTCAAACAAAGACCATTCTTTGAACCCCCCAGATGCCAATAATAGTAGAGTGACGCATTTGAAAGTTATACATATGAAAAAATATTCCACTTCAGTGTAACTATGAGGATATCTCGACATCTTTGAACATGTTTGGCAATATAGCAGAGATTCGTATGAACTTTCTTGACACAGAAGGAAAATGGGAAGCTTGGGTAACATTTGATAAACATGAAGATGCTTTTAAAGCAACCTGTAGTATTTGATACCTTGAATGTATGTAACTCATTAGTTAAAGGAGCCTTGACGGATAAAGCCCCAAGAAACTTAGACATTTATAAACCTGCAGAATGGAATCCAATCAACTCCAATAGTAGCAACGTTGACAAAATAAGAGTCCCCCAACCTCCTAAATGGCTGGTAGTTAAAGCCAAGGAGGAGAACTTCAACTATTACAAGTTTAGTAGATACCTTCAGCAAAAAATAGGTGGCATAATGAGTGGTGACATTACTAGATTTGGTAAGAGCTCTGTACTTATTCATGCAAAATCTAAAACTCAGTCACAGATGCTAACAATGATGAAAGTTGATAACAACGATATAATAGAGAAAATTAGTCCTCACCTAAAATTGTTTTAAGCTATGGAAGAGGTGTGGCTTTTTGATAGAGACTTGTACGAGTTTACTGAAGAAGAAATTTTAGATATGTGTCCCACCAACTGTATGGAAAGTGAAAAGGTCCCAAATGGCAACATGATGATTTTTACTTTTGAAGACAGTAATGTACCATCTCATATAGTAATAGAAAATGAAAGAGTGCGAGTTAGACCTTTTCAACCAAAAGCATTACAATGTTTTAATTGTTTTAAATTTGGTCATCCATCTAAAGTTTGTAAAAATAATAAGATGTGTAATAATTGCTCTGCCTAGAACATGGCCCCATGCTCAGATATACCTAAATGCATTAATTGTCAGCTAGAGCACAAATCAGTTGATAAAATATGTGAAGAATTTAAAGTTGAAACAGCAGCAGGTTAAATAAAGCATATACAGAGCACATCGTATTGGACATGCAAGACGACTCTTGGGAAGAGCCAAGAGTTATTCTAAAGCCCTTACTACCACAAGGGCTCCACTTCAATCCATTACTCCTTCCTCATCCTCAATGAAGGATGCTCAGCCCTGTGGTTCAAACATTCCACCACTAGGGCTCCACTCCAATCTGCTGATCCTTCCTCATCCTCAATAAAGGATGCTTCTACTCCTGTGGCCCGACATACTGGGCCAAGTGCTCAGCCTAGTAAGGTTAGAGCACAATCGGCAAAGACGGATAAAATAAACGTTCCATATAACAAACTGGATATCTCCCTCAAACCTCCCTCTACTCCACCTTCTGCATTATCTCAGGCAGAATCTCTGCCTGATTTAATGGAATTAGAGGGAAAAAAACAAATGAAGAGGGTAAGAACACCCTCATCCTCTCCTCCATTAACTCCAACAAAAGACAAAACCAAAATCAATGAGCAAACTGGCGAAGAAAAACAATCGTCATCAAAAATTTACAAGCAAAGCTCCATCCACTAAGCATTCAAAAATGACCTTGAATAGAGGGGACTACCCTCCAAAACCTAGACACCTTCTCTTCAATTTTACAGTGGAATTGTCAAGGGACTTCGTGCAAAATATGAGGAACTTAAAGTGTTACTCTATAAATACTCCCTATTGCTGTATGTTTACAAGAAACAATGCTTGATGTCCACAACACCTTGCCCTAGAGAGTATACATCATATAGAACACAATATAATTTGGAAGTGTGGGAAGACATGGAGGTTGCCTTATTTATGTTCGCAGGGACCTTCCTCATTTTCCATCCACTAAATACTCCTTTACAGGCTGTTGCGGTTCAAATTCACCTAAGACGAAAATACACACTCTGTTTCCCTTTATCTTTCCACCAAAACAATCCCATCACTCGAGAAGACTAATTGATTTACCTTCATCGCTTCGCACTTCGCCACGACCATTTTCTTCTCATGGTAGATTAAATGGCAGACATCCTTTATGGGGAGATGTGACATCAAATCAAAAAGGGAATATATTAGCTTCCATAATAGAAAATGAAGATTTAGGACTTTTAAATACCGGAGAACCCACTCATTACCATATCCAGACAGGTACAGTCTCATGCTTAGACCTTACAATATCTAGTTCCAATTGCACGATGGATTTCAGATGAAGACGAATGATGACTGGCAAAGCAGTGACCATGCTCCCATAATAATAAATTCCAATGATGACCCACCAGTTCAAAGATCTCCACGGTGGAATGTTGAAAAAGCAGATTGGAACAAATTTCAAGAACTAAGCGAAATAGAAAGTGACGCAAATGACTTCCCAACGGCAGATGATGCAATCGATTTATTAAATGGGACATTCCATACAGCAGGTATGGCATTTCTATACCAAAAACTACAGGTCTTTTCAGGCGACGCCCAGTCCCGTGGTGGTGTGAAGAGCTCACACTATTACACCGAGTCACAAGACATCACTTACACGTTATCGTAGACTCCGAACTATAGCAAACATGATAATATACAAACAGAATAGAGCGCGTTTTCGAAAGGCAATGAAAACTGCTAGAAGGCAGTCATGGGCGTCATTTGTATCGTCCATTAACCACCGAACACCTATCTGCAGTATATGGAAAAAAATAAAAAAGATTGCTGGGAAATTTACTCCCAGTCCCCCCCCAGTACTTAAAGTTAATGACAACCTCATCGCCGACGCAAAAGATGTAAGTGATAAACTCGCCGATCATTTTGCAAGTTTCAAAAAATCTGACAGTTCCCCTGGATATCAATATAGAAGAAGAGAAGAACAACTGCGATTAGACTTTTCCACAGATAAGATAGAGCCATATAATTTACCCTTTACAGAAAGGGAATTTGATGCTGCCCTGGCCAGCAGCAATAACACTGCCCCTGGTCCGGATGAAATTCCCTATCAAATGTTTAGGCATATTTCAAAAAATACAAAACTATTTATAATAAGTATAATTAACAGATTATGGCATGAAAGTAGCTACCCAGTCATATGGGAATTGGCTTTCGTATTACCTTTTGTTAAACCAGGTAAAGACCCTTTTTCAGTGGCTAGTTATCGACCAATAGCACTAACTTGCTGTTTATGCAAGTTGATGGAAAAAATGGTGAATACAAGATTTGTCTGGTATTTAGAGCGTAATGGTATTTTCTCACCCTCACAATGTGGATTTAGAAAGATGCATCGCAGTAGATGTCCTACTGCAGCTGGAAACCTCCATATGTGAAGCTTTTGCTTCCAAGCAGCACCATATAACTATTTTTTTTGATATTGAGAAAGCTTATGATACTGCTTGGAGGCATGGCATTCTTAAGACAATTCATACCTGTGGTCTACGAGGAAAATTGCCCCTATTCATTCAAGCATTCTTGAAATGTAGATATTTTCAAGTTAAAGTGGGCAACACATTATCAGATAGACGATGCCAAGAAGAGGGTGTCCCACAAGGAAGTGTGCTTAGTGTCACACTTTTTGCTTTAGCAATAAATGGAGTCGTGTCTGTTATACCCAAGGATGTATTGAGTACCCTATTCGTAGATGATCTTTCAATATCTGTTGCTGCATCACGAATGTCGGTTGCAGAAAGGAAATTACAATTGACAATAAATAAGCTAGTACATTGGGCTGAACAACAGGGATTTAAAATATCAGCCAGTAAGACTACTGTTATGCATTTTTGCCACCTTCGGGGAGTACACCCCGACCCAGACCTTTATCTGTACAACCATAGAATACCCTGTGTTGAAGAGGTACGCTTCTTAGGCCTCATATTCGACAAAAAACTCAATTGGCTTCCCCATCTGAAACATATTAAAACCAAGTGCCTTGAAGCTTTAAGTATTTTGAAAGTATTATCTAATACCAACTGGGGTGCAGACAGGCAGACAGTTATAAAACTACACAAATCACTTATATTTCAAAATTACTTTATGGATGTGAAATATATTCTTCTGCTTCATCTAATCGTCTTGCTATCTTAGATTCAGTACTCATACTGTTATACGCTTGGCAACAGGTGCCTTTCGATCTTCTCCCATCTTAAGTTTATTAATTGATGCGGGAGAAATCCCACTAGAGTTATATCGACAATCATCAATTATCAGATATTGGTTTAGGTTCAGAGAATCCCCAACTCTAAAGCCTTTGAAGCAGCAAAATAGAAATTCTTTCAACAACTTTTATGAAAATCATCCAAGGTTTCCTAAGCCTTTTAGTTTTAGAGTGAAAAAGATCTTGGAAAAAATGAATATGTCAAGAAATCCTGTATGGTCCAGTTAATTTACCAATTACCCAGCATGGAAATTACCTGTAATTAAATTTTGTAAATATTTTAAAGGTATTAAAAGAGAAAAATCAGATACAGAAATCAGAGTGTTATTTTAGAACATGCTGCAGAGCACTCAGGCTCTACATTGTTTTTTTACTGATGGCTCCAAAACTGATGATGGAGTCGGATATGGAGTTTTTAGTGATGATTTTAGTCGCAGAGGAGCACTACCCATCGTAGCATCGAACTTCACAGCGGAACTGTATGGAATTTTAACAGCATTGGAACATATTGCAACCCTCCAGAATTCCACTAATATCACCATCTTTTGTGATTCCAAAAGTGCATTACAGGCACTTGAAATTTTTAATACTGATCATCCAATTACATTGAAAATCTCACAGTGGGTATTTCTACATCAGCGTAGAGGGATTACTATATCTTTTTGCTGGGTCCCAGCGCATGTAAATATATTTGGAAATGAAAAGCAGACCAACTAGCTAAATCAGCAGCAACCAATATGATACCAAGACCAATTGCTGTACCATATAGAGACTTTTTTCCTAGTATATCAAAGTTCATTGCAAGATTATGGGAACAGCAATGGAACGAAGCAGGACCAAATAAAATGAAAGAGTTTGCCACACGTACACACCCTTGGAAATATGAATCTATGCCTAGGAAATGGAAGTAACGATATGCCGCCTCCGTATAGGACATACAAGATTGACACATGGGTATCTCATGAGTGGTGAATACCAACCTTACTGTGATGACTGTCTCGTCCCGATGACTATTAAGCATTTGCTAGTTGAATGTCCTAGTCATCGGGAACTGAGAGAGCAGCACTTTAAAGACAAAAGAGATAGAGATGGTAATTACAGTTTGACTAAGATTTTGGGTGAAGAAGCGCAGTATGATTATGAGTGTGTGGTTGAATTTTTAAAAGAAGTTGGAGTTTTTAACGAAATTTAGGTATTTCGCTTTTATGTATGTGTGTAGTTTTTAGCTTTGGTTTTTAGAATGAATGTATGGAAACGTGAATAAATGTATTTATTGCCTGTTTGTGTTCTAGTATGAAAGCCTTTGCCTCTGTGCAATTTCTTATTTAATCTTAATTCATTATTTATTATCCTATAAGACCTGTTTGGTCCAAGCTCGTGGCTTTTGGCCTTGACCTTGCATTTTATCTAATCCTTTGGGCCAGCCCCATGGGAGCTGAAGGTCAGCTCAGTGGCCTGGTTAAACTATTTTATAATAATAATAATAATTTAGCTTTGGTGGTGTTTATTTGCGTAAGTAGCATCTTTGCGCTAGCTATAGTACAATCAATGATTTGGGATTTTAAGAGTTTTTATGATGTGTGTGTGGATTTTTCCCAAATTGGTTGTCCAAATGGCTTCATTCGGCGTCAATGATCCTGGTAGTCACGACGCCAGATAATTATTAATTATTCATTCATCTTCAAGTTCACTTTACTTGTTTATGCAATTAAACGTCGGTACTAATTGGAAAAAGAGAATCGCGTATATTTTCAGATTAAAGATTTTTTCATAAAAGCTTTATGGCAAAACGGTGCTGTGGTGTTTAGATTTTGCACCAAAATACGTAGTTCTATGACCTTGAGAAATAGGGGTCAGATAATAAGTTCAGTCGGATTTCTACCTAACAATTACGATCAAGGTCTCAAGATTAAACTAAAGAAGCAAATAATTAACTTGCAAAAGACTGATGGTACATTCAATTTTAATACTTTTGATAAAAAATAATAACAATGCGAGCTAGTGCCGTTTAAATAAACGTAAAGTGAGTATGAAAATAGCTTTAAGTTAGTCCTATACCTCGTATATTTCTGTGCATTAACCTTGTAGTAGATTTGAACTTAGTTCAGTAAATAAAATATTTTCAACTGAAATACTGCAGTTAATAATTCAAGCATGAAATTTGGTACACATCTTCTCCATAGGCCACTTTTTGAAAAAATTATGGGGTGTCTACTCAAAATTCCAAAATGGTTGCCATTTTTTCAAGATGGCCGTTAGTCAAGTTTTAACATGAGACTCATGTGCCTGTGGTCATGTTTTTACGCAATTTTTTTTATACACATTTTAGGCAGAGTAACAAAGCAAAAATAAAATTTATATTTTGTTAAAGATTTAAATAGCATATATAAAGAGATAGCATTCAATATGGCAGTCAAAAACCTTAAATAATTACGTCTCAGGATTCAGTAGACATGGAAAAATGTCTTCCTGTTCAATATAATAGCTTGCAAGTCTATATATAATTTAGTTGGTGGTTTTATCTTTAGTTTTAGTTTAAAAGAGTGAATGTCAGGCCACAACCAGAGCACACTGGTACTTCACTGTTGCATAACTCTGCATAAGGTTCAGTGTCAGTTAATCTTTCTTTACTTATGCTGTGCCTAGCTTTAGTTTAGTGTAGTTTAGTAGTTTAGTTCCCAAATGTTGTCGAATAACCCCATATCATTTGGCTGGTAGAAAGTATAATTATAGTAGGTAGATCTAGGTAGACAACCGCGCCTGAATTGACTGCAGGTTCCAGGGCAGGAGAGCCGAGCCATGGCTAAGTGCTGTAGGGTCATGTTTAATGATGCAAAACTTACTCGTGCAAGAAAGCAAAGATTTACAGTTGAAGGTAGTGAACCACAGGAAAAGCATGCTAAGCAGTGTCAAATGAGTCATGATAATGAAGCATGCATTTTATGTGAAAATGTGCCACCTGTATCAGATCTCACCAAGTAATGCCCATGAATCTCAACAGGAGACTACATGAGTGCTCACACGCTTAATGATGGTAAATTATCGGTGACACTAGGTGCAGGTGATGCAATTGCACAGAGCTGAAATACCATCTTGTATGGCTCATTGGCCTTTACAATAAGGAGAGGTCCTATCGTAGAACCAGATGTATATCCACTGGTTCTATCAGAGCTGGTTAATTATGTCATTGAAACCAGCTTGAGTCCGGATGGTCCTGCCATATTCCCTCTTGCAGACATATCAAATTATAACAGCAGTGCATGGAGTAATTGGGCATTGCCTCACCCATTGTAAATACAGCAAGATTAAAGGACAAATTATTAGCAGAAATCCCTGAATTATAAGCACACAAGAAAGGAAGTGTGCTACTTGCCTTGCAGAAAGATGTAGCTTTATCCCTATCTCGGGCATTTGACCTCAAATACTCTTGTGATTGCTAAAGTAGCAAAGATACCGAGGAGGCATATTCTGGATCATCAGTCCTGGTATGATGGCACCTTTGGTGAAGGATGCATCAATGATGCCATACCTCAGCCTGCTCCACTTCACTAGTATGGTCGAACATGGAGCAGACGTAAAGTCACAACTAGGGTTGGCTCATCAGTCAGACCTGGCTGTTGCTCAGCTCCTGCAGTACAACTGTTTCTCAAAACAGAAGGAAGGAGCAAGTGTACACTGACACTCAAAGGATAGGGACACTCCTTTTCCAGTGTTCATGGGCATGGATGGCTATCTGTGCCGAAACCAGGTAGAAATGCTTCATAATCATGGCATGAGCAGTTTCTCTGACAGGGTGCTGGATATATCAGCCCGACTGGGAGTTGCCACTATCACCAAGTATGTGGAAGGGGGTGTAGTCTGTCCACCCGTCTTCAGAATGGGGTTTACCACTGCGGTGATGGAAAACATCGATCACAAACCTTCAGCATCTAGGCTACTACCTCTTTTCATGGGACTAGCATTTTGGTATTCCAGCACCCTGCCAAAGACAACCAGGGGAAAGAGTGTACAGTTTGGGCCAGAGAGGATAAAATCTGTGCCTGAGTTACCTAACTCCTTCACAAAAATCCCCCTGCTTCCTTCAAGTCAAAAAATGTTACAAATGATGCTTCAGATACATCTGAATGAGAATTTTGTCACACTAAAAGGTGACACCACGCATCTTTAAAATCTTGCGTTCATTTTACGCTTTAAAAACGACATTGAGACAGTGCTCGAACATGAATAAGATACTTTGTTATTATTACTCCATTATAGTCTTGTGCTTGTATACTTATCAGTAGCATTATGGGGTCCCTTTCCAAGATTTAATATTGATAATCGCCTAATAGAAATGCTAGAAAAATTATCTGGCCTAGATAAAAATGTCAGGTCTCTATCTTTCTTAGTTGCAGAGTTATCAAGGAAAGTGTTTCATGGCGTCCATTTTGTACGCCATCTTTATCACAGTGGTAAATATAGTAGTAGGAGCTCTGGAGATATTTTCAGTTAACGTTTCTACCCAGGAAGACATTATGTGAATAATAATTGATATATTTATTTCAACAATGATTTACTCAGTGTCAGAAATCAAAACAACTAGCGGCCATCTTGAAATTTTGCGTGGACACCCAGAGTTTTCAGATGTGGTTAAAATGAGCACTCGTGCCAAATTTCATGCTTGTATCAGAATCTGAAGTATTTTTCTACTTATCTGCTGTACTATCCAAAGAGAATGAGAGATCACAGAATCACTTCCTTTTGATTGCACTTCAGTCTTGAATTGAAGTATATTACAGGAGCTTTAAGAAGCCTGTTTTGATACATTTTACATGGGTATTGAAATTTTACTTACAAAGGCCCTGTTTTGTCGCCATCCTTAGTTATTACAAGAAGATTGAGCAGTAGCTTGATTGGAAGCAGCTAGTTGCAACCATCTCATTGAAAGTATTAAAAAACATATGTTTACGATGTAATTATTATTAATTTCTTAGGGAAATGCTTCTGGATGTTGCTCTCTGTAGAATCATACTAAAGAAGTGTACATTTTTATTAATAATTTTAGTTATTTATGTATTTGCTAAATCTCTCCAAGATCTCATGAGGCATCGCTGAACATAGATACCTTTGAAATGCGTGTGATGATATAATTATGAAACCTCACAGATAGTTTGTGCCCACGTCTTTTAAGAGGTGATCTTTATCTGATACGAGGAAAGGGTTCAGAGGTCAAGATTTTTCTGCCATTTCGTACAAATGTATGCGAATGACTAATCACCAGTTTCTTTTTATGCTTATGACTCTGAGGTCATTATGCAAATAATTTATCTGTTGTTTGTTTAAGCATAACTTTTAAACACGCATAGATAAAAAAATAACACGAACTTTAGTATTTCTCTTGTTTTATTGGCATACACACCCATGATAACTGATCATGTCTTCAGGTAGATTTACATGTATTTTCATGTACAGAGAACTACATCAGTTTACGGAACAAGGGCTTGGGGTTCTGCTTATAAGTTCTTCTTTCTTTTAGGTGATAGGAATGATAGATATTAATCCCCCCCCCTCTCTCTCTCTCTCTCTCTCTCTCTCTCTCTCTCTCATACACACAAGAGAATGTTTCAGAACAGGCTTTGTCCTTGTAAAAGAACTACTCTTTTCTTTCAGCGCAGTGGTGTGACCATGGCTTCTTTATGCCTTGTTAATTAGCATTCAGTGCCCCGTAGTTGGGTCAGTCACTTCGGATGTTATTTCTTTATTTAGTTTGAAATAGCTCAAAGCAGTGGCGGTAACTGTAGACACGCCCAAGCCCCGGAACACATTCAGTGGCCGAAAGTTCGAGAAAATGGCTCTGTAGGGCATACCTGGTCCTCTAAAGAGAGAGAAAAAAACACATCTGAATAAAAGTATGGAAATATGAATTGCTTGTTTAATCGGATTTGGAGATATCTACTTTTTCTTTTTCTCTTTTATTTCATGGTAGTGTTTTTGTATAATTTTTCACACGTTCGTGCCTACACTGCCAAGGTAGAAATTTTTGCCAAAGTAAAAGTATGTATTTCAGTTGTTATTATTTCTTTTTATGTAGAAATATCCACTTGTGTTTTTTAAACTATAACTGTCTGTAGTTCGTGTTTCAGGAAAGTGCTGTTGTGGAATAAATTTTTTTTCACTCTCTCTCTCTCTCTCTCTCTCTCTCTCTCTCTCTCTCTCTCTCTCTCTCTCTCTCATGTAAATTATATATTTGTTTAGAAGTTGGTGAATTTTGCATAAGATTGTTTTTACAGCCAACTGTTTATTAGGGCACACTGCGAATAAAGATTTTTCATGGCTATATTAGCCGTAATAAAACCACAAAATATATGCCAGCAGGTAATCAGGTTATTAAGCGCCCTCTAAAGAAAAAATGTAGAGGCCCCTTTGACTGGTTTTGAAGTTTAATTTCATAACTTATGAGTAAAAAAAAACCGCTATTTTGCTTCGTAGCAAGAAAACTGGGATAAAGACTTCCGTTTGAAATCTCTCTCTCTCTCTCTCTCTCTCTCTCTCTCTCTCTCTCTCTCTCTCTCTCTCTCTCTCTCTCTCTCTCTCTAAAAAAAAACTCTCACAAACAAACTCAGATATCAGGCGACTTCACTATTTGAAGTATTTAAGTGGTAGATGCGTATCCCACCCGTCCTATTAATTGAAAATTTTGTTTTTACTTGTTAAACCAAAATTTTACCTTAATATGTATACTTCCTAAGGTAACCGTCAGTATGTTCTGATTTATATCGAATTAGTAACTACTTTCATCTTTGATATAGTAAATTAAGACAGAACAAAATTTTCATTAATAGATTTCCCTAATCCTTAGCATGAACTTATAAACCCCCAATTAGTTGAACAGGTGCTCTGCCGATGTCAGTACTAATAAAAAAAATTAGTTGGAGGAGAGAAATTTGAATATACGACTCGTTTTTAATCCCAGATTAAAGAATCAAAGACTTGTTTTGCATAAGGTCCCAAGTCATGTTACAGTATGTTCCTTAAAGGATTCAGAAAAGAGCAGTAAAAGTCAGTCAATGAGTCAGTCTCTTATCTTGAACATGCTTTGACCAATAGATGCTTTAATATGTAATAGCGTCCGCGTTGGTGGCCGGAAAGTAGGAGAGGTCACGAGGATTTTAATGTTTTCATGCAGTGTAGCGGCCGACGGGGCGGGTAACTTAATGACCACTATCTATTTGGTTTGAGAATGAACCTCAAGGATATAGTTTCTATCTTTTTTTTTTATCGAACGAAGGCCGACAAGGAAAGCTGCCTAATACCCTGGGTTAATTGGGAATCTTTTCAGAACTTCCAACTGAATTTAGCGAAGCTTCAGTCCGGAGACGATTGAGATGAATACCCATAGGAGATAGTGTTGCAATGTGTGTGCCTAAATGCCCCCTAACAAAGCTGTCCCTACGGTTTGAAAACGCCTAGACTGTCATACAAGACCAAATATGGACAATAATATTCATAATTAGTAGTGTGGATGGGCGTAGTCTAATAGAGCGTTGCCATATGATGGTTTCTTCCAGCGGATGCTAACCTGTACACCTGCTGAGAGGGAGGTAGATGAGGGAATGATGGAGGGGGGAGGGGGATGTTGTCGGGAGTTTGGTTAAAATACTAGATATACACGGTCTGGTTTAAAAGAATATATTCTTGTTCTCGACTTTACGCTCTTAAAGTTATATAAGTTATATAGAGTTTTAGGAAACCCCGAGTTCTTTATTCCACGGCAAAATAGTTAAGAAGTTATCCGTATTTAAGAGCTTTCTGAAAATGCAATATAGGGTTCAGATGTGTATTTTTAAGCGTATCCTTTCTTCTGGTCGCGTTCAGATAAAAACGCGACAAATCTTTTAAAACTATTTGACAAATATCGCAGATACAGACAACCACAGATTTTTTGACCCATGAACGGTTTCTTCTGGCAAAGGTTATTTCAGCGAAAAAAAAAATGACTTCCCCGTTGATACTTTCATCTGCTGACCCAAAGATAACTTACTTTTTGCTACATCAGCCTCTTCTTATACCAGAAGTTACACACGTGTATACAGTATTTATATATACACGCACGTTTGGTGATAGACATTTGTGTATATGAATTTGGATAAAACATATTTATGTGTACTTTCAGGTATTTAATAAAACTTTATGTAGGGTTATTTTTATCACATATATAAATTAAACGTATATATGTGGGCGTAGGTAGGTGAATAGAAAGACCTATATTACGAATAGATGTAATACAAATTTGTACTTTGGTACATAAAACAACACGAAAGAAATAATAATTTTAAGAATTAAATTCCGTCGCATATGTATGTTACAAAGACGCTTAGAAGGTAAAGTTTCAATTGCTGTAAAGGTAGTACATACATTTCCTGAAGCGAAAATTTGCGAAATGCTGCAGAAAGTTAGAGCTCCTAATCACCAGAGAACGCCGCATCCTCATACAGCTCTAAGTTACTGTATAGCATATTAACTAGGTTCAAAAAATATTTTTAGGCAAATTTCCATAAATGTAACACTCCTGTGAACTGCGACTAAACCTTCAGCTGATAGTCGTGTTGTGCAGGTGTTGAAAGAATACGTATGACGCAAGTTGAAGACGGAGAAAGTGACAAGCTTAATATTTTTAAGGGCTGTGAAGGCTACGTGCTAAATGTCAGTCTGCGTGGGAAGACCTCATTGCACAAAAATAATGAATAAACTTGATATTCATCATGGATATATCTTGGTATTGCTATTGTAAACTCTGGTTTGCAAGGGCTATCGTTTTCTTTTTATGCGAAAGAGCGCATTTCCTTTTATTATATTATTTAGTTATTTTTAGTATAATCGAGGTGGGTTTTGTTTAATAATCGGACGAACAAATATATATATATCATATTTATTATATATATATATATATATATATATTATATATATATATAGATATATATATATATATAAATAATATACATATATGTGTATATAATTTCTGAGACACACACACACACACACACATATATATATATATATATATAACGTTGACCCACTCTTACAGGGTTTGGCTCACAAGAAAAGAAAAGTGCTTAAGGACACATTCACTCTTAAGCTGCTGTATTGTGGATACTTTTGTGCAGAATGCTTTCATGAGTAACTGTTTTTACAGAAGGCTCACTAGCAGCATATCAAAGCATCTCACGCACACTATGCACACTGCACTTTTAATTAAATAATTTCGTCACTTACCTACTATCCTTCATTCTCTCCACATGGACAAGCCCCCTCAAATACTCTGAAACCTCTTCTTACTTGCACTAACCCTTTTACCTCGCTTAATCTCCAAATTTCTCATCTTTTCGGTTCTTTTTATGTCACAGATGCTACAGCTTCCACCCTCTTTTCTTTCATTCACATTTAGCATTCACAGTCACGTCCATATAGGAGTGTTGGTTCAACAGTCTCCACATTCATTGTAACTATAGTTTCCTTTCAGCCCTTTTTTACACCCTACTTCCTTTCTTGTTTAATCTACTCTATGACTCATCCTACCGTATTACAAAATTTTTATCCAAAATGTGATTGTAAGATTATAGGACTTCCATTCATTGTCACCATCTGTACTATAATTCACAGCTCCACTTTGTATTCATGAGCTTTTTCAGAATGACTTTATGCAGGGTTTTAGTTTTTTTTTAATAATGGTACCTATTATATTTGCTTACTTTACTTTAGAGTGTGGGAATTTTCTCAGTGCTCGCACACACACAGATACGTACGTACCCACACAGAGAGAGAGAGAGAGAGCGAGAGAGAGAGACCATGGATACTTTGTTCATTTAGACAGATGGCGATTGTAAATAGATATTTTTATAAGGAAATTAGGAAGAAATATAATTTAATTTAAAATTTACAGAAGAATTGCAAGCCCTTTCTTCGGTCAGACCATTTCTGCCGTCTAGAACGCCCCATTTACAGTTCAAGCTTTTAACATGTTTCTTGCACTTTTTTTTTTATATAAATTTGCCTAAAAACAGTGGTACTTGCATATATAATGACAAAGCAGTCTGATAGCCAGATGGATGAATTTGCTTTTAGAAGTGTATAAAGATACAAAATTTATAGTAGAAATTTGAGAGTACTCAAGAATATAATTAGTAATACAAGGGTTACAATAATTCAGAAAGATATTGCACCTTATACAGATAAAAATGTACTTACGATACTTATCGTACAAATGGGAACACTATTGTTCCATTTTCGTGGTTTTCAGTCACCCTCATAACCTCATTTGTACACTTATTTATTGTTAAATTTTTCCTTTTGCGCAAACCTACGAATTCTCACTTACATATACAGATCTCATCACTCCCTCATTCATTACTGTATCGTTTATTAGTGTCACCCTTTACAAACACAGTTCAAGAACAGTCCTATTATCCCACAATTCTGCACCTTCGTCTTTTGTCCTTCCGCTCACTTTTCACATAACTCCATCTTTAAAGATATTAAAGAGACTGCGGAATAATACACCCATGTCTCTTGTTTCATTTGTACACCAGAACAGTTACACTCACCCCTACAAACCTTGATACTTACTACAATTCCATCACAAAGACTTTAAATCACTGTCAACTCAGTAAGCGTTTTTTCTTATGCTTCATACCTGTCAAATAACTGCTTTATAAAACCTTTTGCCATCTGTCTTACCTTCTCAGTCAAAGTTATAAGACATCTTTCTGGTATCCTAATAAAGTTATACCCAACACATTTTGCCTCACCCAAAGCAGTGTTTTTTACATCATCATTCCTTTGAAACCTTCTCCCATTCAGACGTGCCTTACTCACCTGGGTCAGCCACTCAGCCATATTTTCACCTCTGTCCTACATCTCACTTGTAATCCTTTCAAATCCTTGAGTCTGTACATTTTTTTTTTTTTAGCCTATTCCTCAAGCATTCTTAATATAACCATAACCCCTTCCAGTATTTTAATACTGTGCCAACTCTCTTTCCAATATCCATAATGGTAGTATAGTCCCTCTTTCAGCCTAGGATTGTATTCTATTCAGACAGCATCTCTGTATCTTCATTTCTATCTTTCTGGATTCGTGTGCTCATTCACCCTTCTCTCTTCATTTATTTCCTTGTAGAACAACTTATTATCCCTGAAGCCGTTGCTCAGCTTAATCTCTTCTTTACTACATATATTCTTTTGTAACCTTATCCATCCCCCCTCGCACTTTAATAATCTCCTTATTTTTGCTTCATTAAACGTTGCATTTTCTCATCTCGCCCCACTGTTTTTATCCCTCCATCCTGTAAGGCCTCAGACTCATCCTGCTGACCCCATAACCTTATCCTACTATTTTGCACAAATTCCATTATTTTGAGAATAAATTTTCTTCTATTTCCTCCTCATTTTCTTCATACTTCTCTGTTACTGCTATGTTTTCATTCCTCTTCAGGCAAACCTTTTTCTTAAACTTTTGGTTTAACTAAAAATGATAATCCTCCACTCAGTCCTGTTCTCACCACTCACCACTCTTGAGCCAGTACATAGTCTAACAGACTTTTCTTTTTCTCTCTCTCTTTTTCCTCACCATTCCAAGCCCATTTAATTTAAGTTTTATTTTTGTAAAATATATTTCCTACAATTAAGTCCTATTTCAAAGACATCTTCCAATAACACCATCTGTACTTCTCCTTTCTGGATTTTTTTTTTTTATCTCATCTCCAACTCCAACTCCCGTTTTTCACTGTCCTTTCTGTCATTTTTTTTTTAATTCAAATCACCTATCACAACCACCCTTTCATATTTTCCAAGTCCAGAAAGGCACAGATTCACACTCTTCCTAAGAATAGTTTCTTTTTATCTTATTCAATACCAGCCGTAGCCCATACAAACTCACTATAACTTTCTCCCGCATTATTACTTAAATGACGCACTCTATAAAATAAAATACGTGTCCTCTCCCGCAAAGATGTCGCAAGTGCTACTCCTTTATAGGTTCTGCACCTTCCAGATACCCCATCCACTGCCACTGTTGGTCTTCCTCATTTCTCCATGCAATAGCCTTTCACCTTTGTCTTACAAAAGGGAAAAACATCAAGGTAGCATATTTATTTTATTTTCTGCACCACAGCCACGCATCCTACTGATTTTTAGTCATTACAAACGACCATATAGGGTGTGGTGCT
>NC_087200.1:111528473-111573473 GCF_015104395.2 Macrobrachium nipponense | reverse complement strand
TATTTGGGGGTGGCAATTCATTATCCTTTTGGCTATCATCGTCCTTACTGAAAACTGTGATTACAATTTGCATGAGATTACCGATCTTATCATGACTTATCTTTTTTTCTTTCTTTTCTTTTAAATCTCGTTCGGCAGTGATAGCAATATAGACCGCAACACCATTAAATGATTTTGAGAGAGATATTTTGGGACGTGCTCCTTTATTTTTTTCTTCTTAATTCTTGGGTGTATCTTGGGCATTTCATCCTGTTGCTTCATACTTGTGGTGTTCTTTTAACCTTTGTCAGTTACTTGAATGTATCTATAATTGGTTTTCTTTATTTGCAGCATCAAGATAGATCAAATTTCGTTTGGCAGTAATATTTATTTTTTATTCATATACTTATTTTTGGGCGTAGAAATTTGATCGTTTTGGATAGGCATTCGTTTTGTTGAAGTGTCTTATGATCAGACCTTTATTTGACATTCAGACAGCGGGATTTTTGAATAATAGTATAAAGTTGAAAGAGAGCTGGCTGAAGTGTAAGGTTTCGCTTAAGTTCTGATCTCTTGTTGTGTGTCATAACTTGTGCCTTTTCGTAAGCTTATTGCAAACGAAGCTGTCAGTAATCACAGCCTATAAGTGTATAGATGCAATAATAACTTCTGCTTTTACGATGCATTTGCACATTTTTGTGGTAAATAAGCTCAAGTTTTTATGTGTTCAAAATTACGAAACTATGGTTAAAGTAGAATATCAAAATTAATATCACAGAAATCCATTCAGTGGAATAGTTGAGCACTTGTATCTCCTATTGTCTACACTGAGGAACATAGGGTATCCCTTCTTTCTTCCCACTTCTAGCTCTGAAGAGCCATCCTTTTGGCGTCTCTGATTAATGTTTTAATTTGAAAAATGTCTACACAAGGTCTCTTGACACCTTTAAAACTGGTAAAAGATTTTATCAAGTCTTTTAATCTCATATTTCTTGAGCGAAGTATCAGGCATACTCCCGCGAAGTTATGATTTCTGGTTGCCGTGTACAGTTGCAACTTCGTTAGTCTTCTAAAATAAAACTTCAGGCTGGTAGTAAGATATGGTATGAATGTAGAGTTGTTATTATTCTTATTTTTTTGAAAACCATTTTAAGATTATAAAAGACTGAAAATTGAAATGTAGATTGAAAGCTGATTTAAATCGGAAAAAAGTACGTTTTGTTTGGTAAAGCGCAGAGTAAAAGCACATCATCTTTGCTTCAGCCTTCCTAACATCACCTGAGATGCATAGTAATGCTCGCACCTTTTATAGTGACACTCGGAGTTCGTGCTATAGCATTCGCCCTCCCCCCCTTTTTTCATTTTTTATCTATTTTTTTCATTGCTATCTATTTCCTTTCGTCAAGAGACTGACCCTGACATGTCGTACTGGTGTCTGGTTTAGAGATGTTTGGTAATTCAAAACTGTAAGATGAAAGTTTTTTGTCATGCGTTTTTGTTACTCGAGGTCAAAACTGTATATTGCTAAAAATAATGGAATTGAAGATAGAAGAATGTCTTTTAAACGTCAGAAGATAACAAAACAAAGCATTTTTAACCCGTTTCTTCATTTCTTGTGTACATGTTAAGGATATGACCATATTTTATGATTACGTATCATAATAGTAAAAGGTTAGCTAAACCGCTGCTTTACGAGTGGAGTAAATATGCAAATGCCGTGTCATTCCTCTTATTCCTCCCTTGCGAGATGAAATATATTTTTTTTCTCTGAAGTTACTTAGTATTCACAGGCTAAGTGTTGATTACTAATGCTTCTCTCTGAACTGGAGGGAGGCCATAATATGGAGGGTTGTCTCTTTGATTTATTGCCCCTCATATTTGCTTGCCTGGTGCACTTCTGTATACAGTATTTGTACTCTTGATAAAATCAACTATTTAATTGATTTACCAGTATTCATTTTAAGCTTGGAAGTATGTAGGAAGCGTTATGAAAGTCTTTGAGGACATGACAAAATTGTAAATGGTTGTCATTACAAATTGGGAAGATTTCTTTAAAATGGAAGAAAGATGTATTAAGGTCACATGAATCTTTGTAGCTTAATAGAGTAAATGGAAGAATAAAGAAAAAGATTGACCAAGGTATTATAAAAGCAGAATAGATTGCAGGTATCTTCAAAGCTTACGTGTTATACATGGCGACCAGGTTTTCTCCTGCTCTTGGCTGCTTTACGAGTCCAGTAAATTGAAAAATAAAGATTTTCAGTCGAATATTATTCGGTTAGTTTTGGCCTTGCCCCAATAATAACTGTGTACCCTCCATTATACAAGACGGCTTTTTCTTTTACGAATGCTGATTATATTGTTCCGTTCTTTAAGCCATACTTGTTAATATTATTTTATTACAATAGGTTTTGCATAGTACTGAATAGATAATTTTACTTAACAATTTCGTTTGAGAATGATCATTGCCATCTTTAGACTACTTAAACAATGTTTAAGAATTTAAATTGGTATTCGTAGTAAATTTTTCACCTTTTTATTACAGTTTTAACAAAACTTGAAACTCCCATTTTCATCTGTCACAACAAACGATTAACGAAAAAATACACAGACCCCTTTTAGCTTTCTTAAAAGGTTGAGGAATAAAGCGAGAAATATTGCCTCCTATTGTGTTCTGCCATAGTTATGTTTTCACAAACCATAAAATGAGAATACGAAGCGCAGAAAGCTTATATATCACCGCCTCTTACACACACAGTATGTGACATGAATGACTCCATAGATTCTTTTTAAGGAAGGGTAAAGTTGAAATAGGAAAGGCGCCTTATAGGTCGCCTACACAGAAATCCCACGGAGAGGTCATATGTGTTAAGGATGACCTTTGCCATGAATCGGAAGACACAAATGTTGAGAGAGAGTTTCGCTTGTTGAGTAATTGATTTTCTCAATATGCTTTGAAAACTAGGAGTACAATGGATTTTCATCCCAAGATGCGTCTGGCTGACGAACAGTGTAAAATGGGATGGGTCGAGATTAAGAGACGGAAGAAGCCGGCCTTTCGTCCCCCCATTAAGGAAGGATTAACATTATACTCCATAAATAATGCATCGATGTTTGTCTGTCATAAATCTTGTTCGAAAAAAAGAATACACTTTGGAGGGGAGAAGGGTAGGAGGAAGAGTAAGTTCCTCCTCCTCTTGTAAATCACAGTCGAATGTGTTCCCCTTCTTCTCCTTTAAATCATGTTAAACCTCGTGGTTCGCTCGTTGTAAATCAAGACGGTGGTGCATCGCTTTCTGAAGCCCTCAATAAATCACATTACATATTGTTATGAGTCTACTTTAAATCACAGGGCGAAGGAACCCCAAACTTCCAGACCAACTGAAGGATGGATGGATATCCTGCACCATCCTAGTCAGATTCCTCTGGGTTCCCCAGTCCTCTTCACATCCGTCCCCCCCCCCCTCTCCCCATCCCCCCAAGTAGCTGTACCTGGACATTCTACAATATCATAAGGTTACTATCAATGCTGATATATTCTAGTATAATGAGGTAAAAGCTTAGTGGGAATGCGGCAGGTCTTTTCCCCCAACAGTTCAGCTATGGCCCCTAGAAAAAGTAAAAAAAGGGGCCCTCTTCCCTTCCTTCTCCTTCCTCCTCTCACCTCTCCCCCTCCTCCCCCCCTCTCGTCTCTCTCTCTCTCTCTCTCTCTCCTCTCTCTCTCTCACAATTGCACAGCAAAGATGCAGGCACAGTAAAAACTGAAATTATAATATATTATATTATATATATATATATATATATATATATATATATATATATATATATATATATATATATATATAAAATATATGATATGATTGCGTGCAAGTGACCGTCTTGTATACTCTTCCTTTGTTCATCTAATCCTAACAGCGCTGTATCTCTCGATCTGTTCTTTTCTGTCCTTACCGTTTTTGTCCTTGGTTCGAGCGTTGAATTTTGACATTGCTGGGTTCTTCCCTGTTCATCTTTTCAGTCCCAACAGTTCAAGTTTTAATCCGTTCTGTGCTGTCTGGCAATCGGGCACGATGATGATGATGAGTTGTTACGAGGCCACCTTCGCCAGGATGATGAATGTTGGCGATATTCAACGTGCTAAACTTATGCAACCCAGGCGTTTCCTCGCTCAATACGAGAAAAACAAGACATATTGGGCGCTTTGTATATATTACAAGGCACCTTCTATTCTGTGAGATCTATGGGCATTTTGAAAATTACAGGATTTCTGTCTCTCCACGTGCTCGCACGCAGATTTTGTATTCTGGTAGAACACGTTTTGCAGATCGGAGTTGGTTTTTACATTTTTGTCGCGAACAGCTTGAAATTTGAATATGTCCGTATTCATCTTGAATATCAAAAACTGGAAATCCTAAAACCATCATAAAGAGTATGGCGTCCTTCATATTTCAACACGAAACTTAATGTTATTGTAGTATTTCTTCTTGTAAACAGAAATAATTCAAATTTTTATATCTTTTGGTGCGGTGCACAAAATCCCCTTCGTGAAAAGAGGTTGAGTATTATAGTTTTCTCATTTGAAACTCATCGTTTGGATTAAGTGATAGAACAACTACTTTTGGCCGTCGTTAACATGATGTTCTGCTGACTAGTTTTGCTTTTGAAATGGTTGCTTTTGGCTGGATAATTTATTATTATTATTATTATTATTATTATTATTATTATTATTATTATTATTTTATTTATTTTTTTTTTTTGCTCTATCACAGTCCTCCAATTCGACTGGGTGGTATTTATAGTGTGGGGTTCCGGGTTGCATCCTGCCTCCTTAGGAGTCCATCACTTTTCTTACTGTGTGTGCCGTTTCTAGGATCACACACTTCTGCATGAGTCCTGGAGCTACTTCAGCCTCTAGTTTTTCTAGATTCCTTTTCAGGGATCTTGGGATCGTGCCTAGTGCTCCTATGATTATGGGCACTATATCCACTGGCATATCCCATATCCTTCTTATTTCTATTTTCAGATCTTGATACTTATCCATTTTTTCCCTCTCTTTCTCTTCAACTCTGGTGTCCCATGGTATTCCGACATCAATGAGTGATACTTTCTTCTTGACTTTGTCAATCAACGTCACGTCTGGTCTGTTTGCACGTATCACCCTATCCGTCCTGATACCATAGTCCGAGAGGATCTTTGCTTGATCGTTTTCTATCACTCCCTCAGGTTGGTGTTCGTACCACTTATTACTGCAAGGTAGCTGATGTTTCTTGCACAGGCTCCAGTGGAGGGCTTTTGCCACTGAATCATGCCTTTTTTTGTACTGGTTCTGTGCAAGGGCCAGGCATTCGCTTGCTATGTGGTTTATGGTTTCATTTTTCGTATTGCACTTCCTACATATGGGAGAGATGTTATTTCCGTCTATCGTTCTTTGAACATATCTGGTTCTTAGGGCCTGATCTTGTGCCGGTGTTATTATTCCTTCAGTTTCCTTCTTTAGCTCTCCCATCTGTAGCCATTGCCATGTGTCATCGCTGGCTAGTTCTTTAGTCTGTCTCATGTATTGTCCGTGCATTGGTTTGTTGTGCCAGTCCTCTGTTCTGTCTGTCATTCTCCTGTCTCTGTATATTTCTGGGTCTTCGTCTACTTTTATTAGTCCTTCTTCCCATGCACTCTTTAGCCACTCGTCTTCAGTGGTTTTCAGATATTGCCACAGTGCTCTGTTCTCGATGTTGACGCAGTCCTCTATACTTAGTAGTCCTCTCCCTCCTTTCTTTCGTGTTATGTATAGTCTGTCCGTATTTGCTCTTGGGTGTAGTGCTTTGTGTATTGTCATATGTTTCCTGGTTTTCTGATCTATGGTGCGGAGTTCTGCCTTCGTCCATTCCACTATTCCTGCGCTTTATCTGATTACTGGCACTGCCATGTGTTGATGGCTTTATCATATTTCCGCCGGATGAGTTTTGACTTGAGTATCGCCTTGAGTCTGCATATATTCTTTCCTGATCGTGTCCTTCATTATTATTATTATTATTATTATTATTATTATTATTATTATTATTATTATTATTATTATTGAAAAAGATACTAAGCAAAAAGCAGCAAAGTAAAGTGTAATTAGATAACAAATATATAATATACAGATAAAAAATTGAATGATACAATTTATTAGTCACCTGGTATACTTAGTATACTTGGTTGATAACAAAATATAATTGAAACTATGCGCGTGTATATACTAAAATATCACACCGAGTTGAGAAACAAATTAGTAAGGGCAAATATGCCCCACAAATCGAAGACTGAGGAAGGCCATTGCGCAAGGTTTTGAAAGCATTGGGTGTAAGAAAAACATACCCTAGATTTGATGAAAGTCACAATTTGTAGCGATTATGTACACTTTCCAAATCTCCATCAAAAGGCGATTGTTTTAGTTAAACAGTCGTTCCCTTCATTTAATTCTGTGGCGTATCATTCAGAACACCGACGATCAATAGTAGTTAAAGATTGACCAGGGAAATTCATCAGTACCATTTACTTCACCTTTGAAAGGTTAAGCAGTTCAACGCCCGTTACTATATGATAATAATAGCAATGGAGCACCGGCATAACTTTTATGTTATGGTTTTATAATTTGCGGTTCTGGGCGGTAACTGTTGAGAAGTCTACATAGGAATTATTTTTTTTTTTCTTTTCGTCAACGTGGAAGTGTGGCGCAGAAGTATCTATTCGAAATCTGTGTTTAGTGTTAATTCCCCCTGTAGGATCCCTCGCGGACCTACACATAACGCAATCCCCCCTGACCTGCTAACCTCCTCACGACAAGCATCTCCGTACGTAAAACGAGCTTATACAAGAAGCACAGCATACGTTGTGCATCTTTTGTACATATATTTTCATTCATATTACCATGATAATAAATATATCATTATTACCATATGTATTATGTCAGTATTTCAGCTATATGTACCATAGCTTCAGTTGTGTTTTGTATATCGATTTACAGTATATGTATCTTTCCATCCTTCAACAAACACAAGTGTTTGTGTTGTGACCTCGTTGTTTTAGGTTGAGTTGGCCTTACGGCAGCACGGGCTCTTGCTCATTGAGCAGCCAGTAAATTGTGACTTCTGGTTCGCTTCGTACCCTTTCTGCTTGCAAGACCTGTTAACCTGTCTGTTTGTTGTCTGAATAAATTAGTAAGTTTGTAGACGCTGCCTCTTACTCACGCCTTCGGTAAACAGCATCATTTCCTCTATCAGTAGGAGAGATGAGATGACATAAATGGGTAAGAATCATGCTTTTGAAGACTACTGAAAACTGCTTGATGTAACATGCCTACCGACCATTGCATAGTACGTACGAATTAACTCTTAAGGGTAACAGCCGATACATTAACTGTCGCTCGCTCTTTGAATGATCGGTTGTTCCGGCTCTTAGAGCCAGTTGCAATATTATTACCCTATCGTTTTCAGTCCTTTTCTAGTCTCCAAAGTAATAAAGGTAAAAGTGAAATATTTTTTAACAATTTTTTTTTACTTCCATTTCTCAGATGTCCAACCCTTCCCACATGAACCTTCCCTTCGTCCTTCCATATTTTTTTCCGTTCTCTTTCCTTCCCTATTTCTTTCTTCACTAACACTGGGCCTAATTAAGCCAGGCACGGCTAAACAGCCTTTGTCAGATACAGGACGGGCACTTGTTTCCAGAGCAGCCAGTATACCCCAGAAATTTTAAAAGCAAGGGTAGTTTCAGATTTACCAATCATATCGCTATATGACGCTTTGCGATTCCTAATTGCTTGCTTGATATTAATGAAGTATATTGTGTAACCTCAAAGGCTGAGGTAGTATAGGCATGGAATGAAAAGAAAGAGGAACAGTTCTTAGCAAGTAGGAATAAAAGAAGCAGGATATGGGCCAGATTGGTACAAAAGGAATTGGACAGACCTGTATACTGGCGCTAGGGACCTGGCCATAATAGACCACATGAAGGGTCAAACGGACCGTGAATATTACAGACTTGGACACGGAACAAATGAAGGAACATTACGGACTGTACCATTAGACATTACGGGCCCTGTTTGTAGATGATGCTTCAAGAATAGCATAGATAATGAACTTTTGGCGCAGAGAAGGAGTTGCAAAATCTTATTGAAGTTTTTGTTTCTCATAGTATGTAGAATATTATATGTATTACGAACGTCCACGAAATAACGACAGAATAGAATACAGGAATAAATTGCTATTATGTGATTCATCTTTTTATCTTACAATAGGATTAACAGAAAGGGAATTTGAGATACAACAGTTAGTAGTATGGCAAATTGTTTATCAGGGATTAATAAAAATGTGTAATTTATTTCCTTCAATTTTTTCATTTTTGTTTTGTCTTTGTGGTGAACTGTTAGGAATGGCAAAACATAAATAGAGCTCTGCGACCCTTTCTACGAGCATTTTCATATTTAGCATCAAACAGATATTTGTTATTAACCAAAAGTATAACTTGTATGAAAGTGCCCGTCATGTCCCGGTCCATATGTCCCCTACGACTATCCGTTAAATGCAGTTCGTGATGTCAATCGCAAGGTTTTTAACTTTGGTCCATTTTATTTCTTAAACTCTTGAAACTTGACTCTCTCTCTCTCTCTCTCTCTCTCCCTCCCTTCTCTTCCCTCCCTCTCTCCCATCCCTCTCCTCTCTCTCTCTCTCTCTCTCTCTCTCTCGACAAAATCCGAATTACGGGAGGGAAAGCTAGATGTTTTAATAAATTTAAATAAGGGAAAAAAGCAAATGCCCTATGGTTTTGAGATACATAACAGGATCATTATTATTTCATAAAGATGCACTTTGGCCAGTCTGGAAACTCATCTCAATACGACTTCTGCACATGTGCACATTTATATTCACTGTTCACACATACGCCCACTCTATCAAATTGCAAAGCAATTTAGCAATCCCCTCTATCTTAAGACCAGACACAGTCTTGCGTTTTCGGAGGTGGTGGTTTTATTTCTCTCTTTGTTGCATTTCTTCCTTAGTTTTATTTATGATTACAGACACATTTTATTAAAGAGATTAGTTTTGACGTTGCTTCTTTGTAATCAGAATTATTATTTTTTATTATTGTGATTAGTTTTGGCAATTTAAGGAATGTACCTGTTAACAAATAGATTAGCAGTTTTCATCAGCAGCAGTTTAGATAAAAACTGAAAAAGTTCATTTCGCTTTATGTTTATATATTATTTATACTAATAATAGGCTAATACTTCATAGGCTGATTATCTGAATCAAAGGTCTCGGTAATATCTCGATTTAAAATAACAGTATTCATTTCATCAACCTTGGCAGTGAGAAATATTTAACTTATGTATTCATTTATTCATTATTTATTTATTTATTTATTTTTTGTGTGAACATTATTGCTCCTTGCATCAACCACACACTGATTTGAAGCTATCAAGATATTATGCGATATGCCGACTGCAAAGGTCTTTAACTAACATTACACCCCCAGAATTGTCTCATCATTTAGTTCATTGACTGAACTACATTCCATTTGTTTTATAGTTCTTTGTGAATATTATCTGAATTACACACTATTTCTGTTCATGTCGTTTAATTTATATATCTTTGAGATGAATTCATTAATTATATTGCTCTTTTCAGTCTTCGTCGTATGATTTACGTTACTTCTGCTCCCCTTCAGTTCCAATTATTAATATTTTGGAAGACTGTTTTTCCCTTTTTTTTATTCTTTAAGAATTTTAGTTTTCATTTTAAACCCTTTGTAGTTCATTCTCTACCTTTCCCTATTAGTTTTATTTTGAGCATCCTTCTCCTTATGAATACCTCCTTAGCTCTCTCTCGCAAGTTTGACAGTTTTGGTTGTTGAGGATTTATCTAAGTATTGCTGGCTTAGAAATACACTTTTCGGGTACGTTAATCTGCTCATGTTTCGTTTATTTGTTTTTCTTACATAGTTTATTCTTCCAATATGGAGATTTATATTAGTAAGAATTTTGAAATTCATCGTTTATCTATCAATAATGTACATTGTCGCTTGGTGTTCAGTTGTAGACCTTGTCTAAATCAACATTGGCAACTGTTCACAAAAACCATATTGTCAGGAACAGGGAATTCCAGTCTCGCAGCCGACAAGTTCTAGGAGATAAGGAAGTCACTTTGCCAACAAACATGTTTCTTCTTTATTAAACGTAAAACAACACCAAACATAGTATTAAAGAAAAGTAAATATAATAAGCACGATGATGTTGAAAGTAATATATAGTTGGAAAGGTTGCTGTAGGCATTTTACTGTTAATTATTATCGTTAGGTAGGAAAGTCGAAACTAAGCTATTCGTGAAATTAGTTACTGTTGATCTTTCTTGGCTGGAAAAATTATTAGTGGTAATGGAATTTATTTCCATCTTGGTATAAGTAAAAAAAAACTGTAAGCAAGGAATGTACCTGTGTATTAATCACACCCGCACGAAATTAGATTATCATGTAAGTGATCATATTCTTAAAGGAATAAGGCACAATCGGGCAAAAAGAAAGCAAACAGTGTATTGGCCTTGTAAAACTGTATTGTTCATATGTAACGCACAAATGTATATACGAATATACTTGCAAACGTATACACACAAGAATAAAATAAACAGTCATCCTATTATTTACGTTTGTAATATATGATTTTTAGGCAGCTATTATCATTATGAATTGCGGTACCGCCCAAGACCTGATGTACTTTCCAGAGGCGTTGTACTTCTTATGTGCGACAGGTATCTCATGCGGATTTCTGTTGCTATTACAGTAATGTTCAGCATTATTACATTATAATAATGTTGAGCGCTACACTAACGCTGTTGCGAAATTGTTATGGTGACTTTCAGAGTTTTGCAGAGGTGTAGAACGGACAAACCAACGGTAGATGAGTCAGTCAAGTCCTGTTTTCGGCTGGTCTAGAAAATCAAGTGACGAAGGAATGCTTTGTGTGTCCGAGCCCTTGTGACCCAGTTTTTGTTAAGTTCCCATCCACCTTCCAGTCCTCAAGCATACCAAATTGCAGCCCTGTAGCCTCGGTAGTTTTTATTTTATTTAAGGTTAATGTTAGCCATGATCGTGCGTCTGGTACCGCTATAGGTGCCAACAACACTGACCACCACTGGGCCTTGGCTGAGAGTTTCATTGGCCATTGCTGAGAGCTTCATACAGCATTATACGCTGCACATAAAACTTGTATAAGCAGAAGAAACTTAAGCGCATTTTTTACTTGTCTATTGCCGTTAATCCTGTACTCTTCTATTTACTGCCAATGACAGTAATTGTTTTCATAGAATCAAGTCATTACCATCATCTGGCGAAACAGCGGAGCCTCTTCTTCCTCATTATACTGTGTTCGATCTGCAACCATTAATCACTGCATGTTATAAGTATGCAAAGGTATGCGCTTCTGCCATGAGGGTTGTTACACCATAATCATGAACTGACTGATTGCACCCAAGCAGACTGCGTTAACTCAAACGAAATTCGTGTTGAAATGCTGGTTCGGATGAGAGATCCCGATTCCCAATTATAACATAAGTTTTTGCATCAACTGAAACTGCAATTTGAACTTTGGTAATGGGGTGAAATACTTCTTTGATAAATACTAGTCTTAAGCCAGTTGACATTGCAAAGATTTGAAATGTTCCGGAGAGCTTATTTATTTGAGAGAGAGAGAGAGAGTTGATTCGACCTCTGTAGTAGGTGATCAGTTGATTTACATTTAATAGTTATTTTTAATTCTGTTACCCTTGCAATAAGCCCTGTATTAAGAAACTGGTCACAAACAGAAAGAAAACAATAACGCTAAAGTAAAACCGACAAAGACAGAAGGTTCGAACCGGAATCATCTTCTTGTCGACCTCCCATTCATCTTAATTAGCATAAAGATTCTCTTTATCAGATGAAGTGCCCCAGAAGAATGTATAGTTGCATCTGCCCATGAAGATGGGCTTGGAAACCTTGTATGTTTGCTTGTTTGTTGTTGTACTCTTGGTACGGTTCATTGTTTCCATTCTGCCACACGTCTTAGCTTCAAGTACGGATCCTCTCTCTCTCTCTCTCTCTCTCTCTCTCTCTCTCTCTCTCTCTCTCTCGAATGAGCGGATTTTGTCGATTAAACGTGCATTATCTGTTGTTGGTATTTCTTTTAATTTCACCAGTACTCTGGAGTTATCCACCTTACTTGTAATTTGTCGTCTGATAGACATGTGCTTTATATTGTATGTTTATTCAACAAGGAAAACAGTTAAGTACCTGATCCCAGAAGTTAGCTGTAATTAAAGAGAACCTACCTTTAGATATCGGCTTCAGTTAACAGAAGTGAAAGGCGTCTTAGCATTTAACACTGAATTTTTCAGATTTGTTAAGATTCTTTTTATCATCTTGAACCGTCAAACCCCTAAAATTTAATTTTTCGGATGTCTCAAATATATATATATATATTATAATATATATATATATATATATATATATATATATATATAATATATATAGTATATAATAGATATATATATTTATATAAATTTTGTGTGTAAATAAATGCTTTTGGTTTTGGTTTATTCATATTTATATGTATTCCCTTTCTATATTGCGAGTTTACGTAGTTGTTTTAAACAAAGGCTTGAGTTTGTATCATTGTTACTTTTTGTAAACAGAAGCAAGTACACTGGCGTTCGATAAAAAAAGAAAAAAGAAAATGAGATTTTTGAATGCTGAGCTGCACGTGGGTTTTCGAGATGAATGAATGAGAGAAAGTTGGTAGGTTTTCCATTACTTTTACCTGCCCTTATATTATATATATTTATATATATATATATATATATATATATATCCTATTATATATATAATATATATATATAATAAGATATATATAAATATAATTATATAATATTAATATTATAATATATATAAAATATTATAATATATATATAACTATTATATATATCTATATATATATATGTTATCATACATACTATATACCAATACATACATACATACACATAACATTAAAAAGTTTATATATACACGTACACAAAAGTACAAGGGTGCCCACTTGCATTAAACCCAGCACCTCTGTCATATTTTGAGGAATACTAACCTTTATTATTGTATACATATATATTTTTTTTGTTACTTGAAATCTATGAGGTACACGTATGCGTTTGTTATTGGTCTGTTCGTCCTCGTAGGTGCATGTTAATCGATGTCGCCTACCTAACCTCTCCAGAGCAAGGATGTACAAGAGGTTATATGAGGCGAGGGTGTTACTCTCATACCACATGACATATCACCATGTTTAACAACCACACTCACACTTCTCTTATTCATTTTACATGAGCTACACACACACACACACACACACACACACACACACACACATCATTTAGGAAAACATTGTGTGGGGCCTGTAAGTGGGTCTTAGAATGAAAACACGCGAAGGCTCACTCGCACCGTCGGAGTATATTATTTTTGGGTATCTGACGTTGTGAAAGAAACCTTAATATAAATTCCATGTGAACTTCATTTACAGTTGATACAAATAGTTTTGAAGAATGAAAGGCATCGTAAAACCTATATAATAAAAATTCATTAAAGTTCAACTAAAGCAGAATGGGGCTCTCATAAATGTAAGGCCATTAAGGTGTAAGTATATGGTCCTTATAATTCAGAATTTGAGGCCATTTCTCGCCCTTGCAACTGTAAGCTGGTAAGCCGGGCATGAAAGGAATTCGCCCTCTCAAAACGAAGTAGGTGAGGCGTGGGTACTTACTTATCAATCTACTCCACTACTACGCTCGGGGTCGTCGAGTTACTCGTTTTCTTTTCTTTCGTCGTTTTCTTTTGCAAGTCCATTTTCATTGTTATTTCGGTGATATTTAAGCCATTCATATTTAGTATGAATTCAGAGGTCGCTAAGCAAGATATGGTTGCTGGTAGTGTTAATAGCAGTAATGATTAATAAATGTATTAAGTACTATCTAGTTCAGGATTGGGACTCGATGGTGATGGTGGCGATAAAGTTTTAACATAAGACCAAACGTATTCCAGACAAGTATTGCAGGTTGCATCATCTTCATTTCTAGTTAAGCTTTGCTTTCTTTATAATGTTTCCGAAAGAATAAGTAGAAAAGCTCTTTAAATAATTTTATTTATTTATTCCGTAATGATGAACTGTTCTAGGTAGTACAATGATAATTTAACTGCGCATCTTATTTATAGTGGTAAGTTAAGCTCGTTTTTGTTAGACTCGTTGAGAAAAGAGAATAGGCCTGTCAGGGATTGATATCTCGTCTCCTACATAGTCGCGCTTAAAGGAGAGACAAGACAAACTTTAAGACAGAGGTACTGTAGGTAATGTTTGATGTTTCTATGCTCAATAATAATGCTAAAGATGCATTAGTAAATTATTTGAACGCAAGTAGCCAAGTTTGTGCTTTATAAACTCATACAAATGTTCGATTTCGTTATTGTCGTGTTTCAGTTTTCGTGTTTTATGAGTCGTTAGCCCTGTTAATGACAGAGTTGGTCAATATTTTTCTCTTCGTCTTTGTTAACTTTCGAAACTAATGTTCTTGTCATATTTATAGTTCAATAAAAGGTTTTTCATTCCGTAAGAGAATATACAACTGAATTCGTTCAAGTATATATTTTTTACTATTACTTTAAAACCCTTAATTTTTTTTATGTAAATGCAAATCGTATTCACCGTTCGTTTTAGAAATGTTCCATGATATTTGACAAAATAGAATCTGGTTATGTTAGTCAAGGAAAGTCTTGCACACGCCCCGGTGGAATCTTCTCTTTGGTATTTTTGCATCATTTCATTGGTGAATCCGTGCATGTGTGTGTGTATATATGTATGTATGTATGTCCGACAAACATGCAGACTTTCATAAAGAATAAATATTGGTGGTTTTTCTAGTACGGTGAACGCCCATGAGATCAGGCCTTGCGAGGTGCCTCTGGCAGGAGGATTCAAATAACGGTTCTTCACTTAATTTTGCTCTTTTTTTTTTAACCGACGAGTCTTTATTTTTGAGAATGAGATTGGCAACGTATGCATCTGGTGTGGATCCATAAAATAATTGATATGACGCCCCATTAAGGTAAAGGAAACCGTTTTAAAAAGAGACGCGACTTGAATGACCAAAACTTATCCTAGGAAGAGGCCGCAACCCAACATCTGCAGTTAAGGGTGGTGTCTTAGTAAGAGCTCGTGAGCAGAATATTAACTAGTTTCATTCTGTTCTGTCAATTTCAAATTGTTTTACGTAAGATTGTACATTGGAGAAGGAGAACGCCGTTTCCCTATTTACGACGACCGACATTAAAATCTCGAATGATCAAAAGTCATCATGTCATCTTGGGAGAAATATAAATATGAATTTGGAAGGAGGGAAGTGATTATTCGTGAGCGGTAGAGAGTCCACGCCCTGCTGACGGATGGTCAATGATTATGAAAACTGGCAAAAGAAGAGACTCTCCTTATCGCCTCCCTCCCCCTGCCTCATGCCATCTTTCTGGCCCCCCACCCAGCACCTCCTCTCCTCTTCTCCGTCCCTTCCCCCCCACCCAGCGTCCATTTTCTGCGGAGTCAAGGTCAGTTCGACCCTAGTCCACCTCAATCTGTAATGGGTCACCGGTGTCAAAGTGTTGCAGGGGTAAACCACATGATCCATACTGGTGAGACGTGGTTCTTCACCCTCTTTCCATTGTCTTTCTTACTTTCACTTGTTTCTTCCATTATTTCTCTCATCGTCCTCCCCACTTATTATGCCCAGTACTGTTGTGTAGCTAGCTCTATATATATTATATTATATTATATATATATATATATATATATATATATATATATATATATATATATATATATATATATATTTTATATATATGTTATAAACCGTATTTTGTGGTTTAATATATTATAGGTACAGTTATGTAATGTTATTTACGCATCGCCTTTTTCCGGGTTTTGCAGTTTTACTGATGCAATAGAGTATTTTTGTGCACTGTGTATAAATATTTATTTTTTGGAATTAGGTACTGCTATACTCGGTCGTGTTTATATAGTGCTTGTTTTCCTGGTAACTGCCGTTCCCCTATGGTTATCATTCCTGCCACGCAGTTTGAAGCTATTTTTGATACTTCCTTCATTTTTCAACAACCTAATGTATCCTATATATTTAACCTTACCTGACCTTTGTTTATATTTTGTTTTAGCATGAATTTTTCTAAATTATACATGACTCTTTTAAGGGGCAACTATTTGAACCCTAATTTCTTGTGCAACAACTTCCTTTAAGTCTGCAGTGTATATTACACACCCTTAGCAATTGCAAATTCAATTACTATGTTAACACTGACCGTTCAACCGTTTCACTTTCACCGTCAGGTCTTCAACGAGGTTTCGCATTGGTCGTCATGGTCCTCCCACGTGCCTTGTCTCGCACTTGCTAATAAGCACTTCCCCCTTCTGACTCTTGCTTGAAGGACAATGGATCCCATGGTCTGGATTATCTGGTCATCATGCTATGCGCATTTTTCCTTTAGTAGTCGATGCGGTAGATTTTTAACCAATAATTAGGTATGCAAAAGTGTACAGGGATGTTTTCAAAGACTTTAAACATTGTTTTGGAAGTTCTAATGAGAAAGCAAGTTAGTATTAGTTTGGTAAAATCATATTTGTGTTAGAGCAAAATTACCTATGTAACCAGTGAATGCATAATTTTTCCATTCGAAGGCTTTATTGTTAATATGCATGGCATTGTTGAAAAACTAATATTAAGATTTAACCCAATTTTTATATTATCCTCGGTTTGCAAGTATTTTTCATACCTGATTATGTCAAATAAATGAAATTGGCCGTTATGATTAATAATTAGAACTTGATCTGGGAAACATGAATAGATTTCTGTTCTAGTAACTTGATCAGTTTTGAGCAAGAACGCAATTTTCTCGAATAACTAGCTTCTCACTGGAAGAGAGCGTAAATGCACTTCAGTTTCTTCTTCAGATGGCCGGTAAATTATTGTGGCCTAACCATGACGTTATATTTAGATACGATTAGTTTGTAGGTTACCTGTTGTATTAGAAAATCTTATAAAAAAAGGCTGAGCTAACGATTGGTAACACTAGTTTCTGATTATTTTTAGCATATGCAAATGCGAAGTCCTTATGTTGGCTCTACGTTGTAGAGATTTGTGTCATACTTTGGAGGTTTCTATGAAGCTAGTACAAAAAATATAGACCAGGTAAAACTCACGTTAGACCGTTACTCTCTAAGGAGGACTTTGTTCTGGAGAACTGGAATGGGAGAATCGGTAAGCACACAAGGGGAACTTATCCAGATGTTTCTCATAATTCAGAGGTTGGTGAGGCATTGACTTTCTAATTCATGAATAAAATACCTGGTGAGTAAATTTATACACAAAAAGTGTTGCATATAATAATGTTGTTGCTTTCTACAAAATTAAACCCTCGAATTCAAGACGAAGAAAAAATCGATTACAACACATTGATTTTGTTCGTGAATCTGCATTTATTTATATTTTCTTCCTGTGTTTCATAAGTATCCACATTTGCATGTGTAATCGGAGAGAGAGAGAGAGAGAGAGGGAGACGAGAGAGAGTGAGAGAGAGAGAGAGAGAGAGAGAGAGAGAGAGATTATTCACATTTTATGTAAATCATGAAAGAAACCAAGATGTAATATTTTCACATTAAATTTGTTTGTAGCGTAGCTGTTTTCTTTTAGTTCTCCGCTGCACATATTCGCCTTGGAATCTGGCCGTTCATCTTTATTGACCTCCGTCTGACATCCTACTCACCTTCACTATACATATGCTGTTTTCTCCCTCTCTCTCTCTCCTCTCGTCTTCTCTCTCTCTCGAGTCTCTCTCTCTCCTCTCTCTCTCTCTGCACCTCCCGAAACCTGCCTCTTATATCGCAGTTCTATAGCTGTATAAACTTGATAGTTTGAGTTTATATGCTTACATATACGTACGTTTTTTTTTTTCAAGTCAGGTGAAAAGCTTATCCCTTCTTCGAATAATTAATACATTGTTCAAGAAAATGCATTGCTCAAGAAAAATATTTTAGGAAGAATAAATAAAGTTACTTAGTTTATCCCACTCTTTCCCCACTAAAGGGGTTTTATTATAGCGAAAACTTTTTCGTACCAGATATGCATTTTTGGGAATTTTTAATTCTATTTTTTAATTATACTTTCGAAGAGGATGAAACTACAATTTAATTTTCTCATTTACCTGAAACGCGATGACATTCCCACCGGAGTATTACTGATCTTTTTATGACAGTTAAGTGGCCTTTTACAATTGAGGTCTCGAGAAAATGGGAAGAGTTAGCTGATAGCAGTTAGAGCAAATTTAACTGCAATGTATTTTAACCGTATGTGTGCAAGTATGGTTCCTCTGATGTTACTCATATTATCGAGGGGTAGATAGTCAGGTATTCTTAATTTTTATTCAATTTCATTGCTTTGTACATATATCTCTTAGTGAAATTATTTTAGAAAAGCAGTCATATTACTGCAACAAGATGAATTTGAGCTTATTTTCTTCCATATGAGTTCTGTACGTGTGATTTATTTTTTAAAGTAATTTCTTAAATATCTTGGTTACCGAACCAATGACAGCAATTATTTTTCTGACCATTCCAATATTAGCCGTACTTTTAATGTGTATGAATAAGAAAATATTAAGTACTGAATTTAAATATGTATGTATGTTAAGTTAGATTTCATAAAAATGTTTCATGGTTTTCATTTTAATCCACCGAGCAATGGCAACGGATAACTCATGTGCATTTAGTAATCATTTGCGGATATCTGATACGAGTATCACGAATTAATACCGGAGGTAGGTTATGTTAATACATATAGGAAACATCAAAATGAATTTCTTGATCTTTCATTTATTGATGTTACAGGATAGTCGGATCGACTTCTTCCTTTTATAAAGAAAAAAGAAAAAACAATACGTTGCCAAAATTCATTGACAGTGACATTCTTTAACCTTTGTTACTCTTCCATTTACGGGAAAAGCCGAATTAAACAATTCTACGCTTTATGGCCCCACTTAGTAGAGCAGTGTTCTTCCCCTCTCTTTGGAATGGCACCTTTCCTTGCGAAACAGCATTGCAAAATCCTTTTTATTATAGAGACTTGGGTCAGTTGCTTCCAAATAGGTTTGTATATCATAAAGAACATGTTAACGTTCACCTTTATAAAGCATACCCTATATGGATTAAGCGTTATGTGAATCTTTGAAATGAGCAGTTTGTTCATGCCACTTACCTGACAGATATATATATAGCTGTATTTTCTGACGTCCGACAGAAATTTCAAAACTCGCGGCACACGCAGTGGGCGGCCAGGTGGTAGTACCCATTCCCGCCGCTGGGAGGCGGATATCAGGAACCATTCCCATTTTCTATTCATATTTTTTCTGTCGCCGGTCGGTAAACATCTGTTTACAGACCTCTGCTCAGGATTTTTTGGAATTGACTCGCTTTTAAGTATCTGATTGATTTTTTTGGTATTGAATTGGATTGTTGAATTGGCATGCGCGATAGTGGACCGTTTTTTGATTTTGGATTGACTTTTCTATGTAAGATATGTCTGGATCAAGTGTTGTGAGTTTCAGAGTGTGTGTGAGGGCTGATTGTAAGGTGAGGCTACCGAAAGCATCGGTAGACCCCCACACAGTATGTATGAGTTGTAGGGGGCTTAATTGTTTGATTGATAATCGGTGCAATGAATGTGAGAAATTGACCGATGATGAATGGAGAGTTTATGAGTCCTATCGCCTTAAATTGGAGCGCGATAGGATCAGGAGGTCTTCCTCCAGGAGTGGTTCTTCCAAAGGTAAGACTAACATCTCTCCCTGCCTTAACACCTGTAGTGTTTACAACCCCTAAACCTGTGTTGCCTTCGGGCTCTGATTCTGTGTCGGGAGAAGCGAATGCGCTCCTCTCTGATTTTAGAGTCTCTTCGCACTCTGGAGACCAAAGTGAAAGCCTTAGAAACTGGCTCGGTGCAAGTGTATGATCGTGCCCCCAGTGTTGTGGAGGGGGCGTCAGATCGGCCCATAATGCCTCTAGGCCTAGACCTCTATCAGACTCCCAAGACCCAGGGAGTAGGTATGTCGAAAGCCGCAAGAGGGTTACGGGGGACGGGGGCTTCCCACCGATCTGGCGTCCCTTCGGCAGGACCCTGTAGCAAAAAGTCCCAGGCTGCCAAGGACCGTGCACGAGCGCACGTCCTGAAAGAGTGCTTCTCGTCCTCCGAAGCGTCCCCGCCTCCCCCGCGCAAGGGGTGGAGCGCTCGGAGAGACTCTCGTCCTTTGAAAAGGACGTTTCGTGCGGAGGACGCTTCACGTCCTCTTTCGCCGCTTTCGTCGGAGGACGCTTAAATTTGACGTTTTTTTTTGTTTCCCCCGCCTCAGAAGAGAGGTAGGATATCCTCGATGAGGACGCTAGGTTGCGTGCACAGGCGCGGTTATACTGAGAAGCAGGTAGACTGTACCTGTGAGAAGGAAGGAGGCGTCCCCCCTCTCGCCCCTCGTCTTCTCACAGGATCAGTCAAAAATGCTTCCTCCTGTTTTCATTCTTCCCCAACGAAGAACATTCCTTTTGTCCCTTCAGGACCAGCTTATCCTCGCTTATGGCTCAGAGGACTCGCCCAGCAGCAGTCGAGCCTAAGCGGAGGAAGGACCTTAGTCTGCCTGTCAAGAGGACTAAGCAGTCTCCTTCTCCTTCACCTACTTCGTCTCGTTCGCCGATCGCTTCTCCTTCGGCGATTCGCCGATCTCGTTCGTCCTCTAGAAGGACGTTACGTCAGGACGCTTTTGAGGAGGACGCTCTTTACGAAGACGTTCGGCAGGACGTTCGGCAGGACGCTCGTCAAGACGCTTGTCAAGACGCTCGTCAGGACGCTTGGCAGGACGCTAGGCAGGACGTTCGTCAGACGCTGGCAGGGACGCTAGGGGAAAAACAGGACGTCCGTCAGGACGCTCCGCCCAGGACGCTAGACAGGACGCTCGGCAGGAACGCTCACCAGGAATGGGCTCGGCAGGACGCTTGGCAGGAAAGCTCGCCAGGACGTTCAGGCCGCCTTTCAAGACGTTTTTGGGGATTCTGACCAAGAAGTCTTTCCCCCAGACGCTAGTTTTCGCGCACAGGCACGTATGCCAGCGAAGAAGAAAGGTAAGGACGCTTCTCGGGCAGGTGAGACTGCTGCGGAAGGCGCTGAGGACGCTCGTCCTCCTCAGGACGCTCTACCTTCATCGAGCAGTAAGCGTCATAAAGAAGACAGCCGAAATAAGGCTGCCTCTAGCAAGGATAGGGGTCCTTTGATCAAACCAAGACCTGATATCAGGACGCCCTCCTCCGACAGACGGTCTCCTCTTCCGTTTAGAGAAGGAGAGCTAAGTAGTTCGGCTGAATCGGTTGAAGAGGAACCTGCTACAGCCCCGTCTATCTCGGACTATAAAGTCCTCGTACGACTCTTGCGTTCTTCTTTTGAAGACAAAAATTTCAGCCGCAGCTCCCAAGTCTCCTCCTTCGCAGTTTTCCTTCATCTAAAACTGGAAAAACCCTGGAGTTTGTAGAGATGAAAACTTCTCTCTCAACGAAACGTGCTTTAAAAAGCTCCAGGATTGGATGGTACGAAGGAGACCAAGGCAAGACGACCTTCGCCTTGCCTCCAACGAGACTTAGTGGAAAAGGGGGCATTTGGTATAGAACCAAAGATGAAGTGGGAGTTCGTATCCCTTCTTCGCTCAAGGAGATTTTAAGGTAAAGGAAACCGTTTTTAAAAACGAGACGCGACTTGAATGACCAAAACTTATCCTAGGAAGAGCCGCAACCCAACATCTGCAGTTAAGGGTGGTGTCTTAGTAAGAGCTCGTGAGCAGAATATTAACTAGTTTCATTCTGTTCTGTCAATTCAAATTGTTTTACGTAAGATTGTACATTGGAGAAGGAGAACGCCGTTTCCCTATTTACGACGACCGACATTAAAATCTCGAATGATCAAAGTCATCATGTCATCTTGGGAGAAATATAAATATGAATTTGGAAGGAGGGAAGTGATTATTCGTGGAGCGGTAGAGAGTCCACGCCCTGCTGACGGATGGTCAATGATTATGAAAACTGGCAAAGAAGGGACTCCTTATCGCCTCCCTCCCCCTGCCTCATGCCATCTTTCTGGCCCCCCACCCAGCACCTCCCTCTTCTCCGTCCCTTCCCCCCCACCCAGCGTCCATTTCTGGGAGAGTCAAGGTCAGTTCGACCCTAGTCCACCTCAATCTGTAATGGGTCACCGGTGTCAAGTGTTGCAGGGGTAAACCACATGATCCATACTGGTGAGACGTGTTCTTTCTTCACCCCTCTTTCCATTGTCTTTCTTACTTTCACTTGTTTCTTCCTTTATTATTTCTCTCATCGTCCTCCCCACTTATTATGCCCAGTACTGTTGTGTAGCTAGCTCTATATATATATATATATATATATATATATATAATATATATATATATATATATATATATATATATATATATATATATATATAGTGTATAAACCGTATTTTGTGGTTTAATATATTATAGGTACAGTTATGTAATGTTATTTACGCATCGCCTTTTTCCGGGTTTTGCAGTTTTACTGATGCAATAGAGTATTTTTGTGCACTGTGTATAAATATTTATTTTTTGGAATTAGGTACTGCTATACTCGGTCGTGTTTATATAGTGCTTGTTTTCCTGGTAACTGCCGTTCCCCTTTGGTTATCATTCCTGCCACGCAGTTTGAAGCTATTTTTGATACTTCATTTTTCAACAACCTAATGTATCCTATATATTTAACCTTACCTGACCTTTGTTTATATTTTGTTTTAGCATGAATTTTTCTAAATTATACATGACTCTTTTAAGGGGCAACTATTTGAACCCTAATTCTTGTGCAACAACTTCCCTTTAAGTCTGCAGTGTATATTACAACACCCTTAGCAATTGCAAATTCAATTACTATGTTAACACTGACCGTTCAACCGTTTCACTTTCACCGTCAGGTCTTCAACGAGGTTTCGCATTGGTCGTCATGGTCCCCCACCCCCCTCCCACGTTGCCTTGTCTCCGCACTTGCTAATAAGCACTTCCCCTTCTGACTCTTGCTTGAAGGACAATGGATCCCATGGTCTGGATTATCTGGTCATCATGCTATGCGCATTTTTCCTTTAGTAGTCGATGCGGTAGATTTTTAACCAATAATTAGGTATGCAAAAGTGTACAGGGATGTTTTCAAAGACTTTAAACATTGTTTTGGAAGTTCTAATGAGAAAGCAAGTTAGTATTAGTTTGGTGAAATCATGCTTGTGTTAGAGCAAAATTACATATGTAACCAGTGAATGCATAATTTTTCCATTCGAAGGCTGTATTGTTAATATGCATGGCATTGTTGAAAAACTAATATTAAGATTTAACCCAATTTTTATATTATCCTCGGTTTGCAAGTATTTTTCATACCTGATTGTCAAATAAATGAAATTGGCCATTATGATTAATAATTAGAACTTGATCTGGGAGAAATGAATAGATTTCTGTTCTAGTAACTTGATCCGTTTTGAGCATGAACGCAATTTTCTCGAATAACTAGCTTCTCACTGGAAGAGAGCGTAAATGCACTTCAGTTTCTTCTTCAGATGGCCGGTAAATTATTGTGGCCTAACCATGACGTTATATTTAGATACGATTAGTTTGTAGGTTACCTGTTGTAGTAGAAAATCTTATAAAAAAAGGCTGAGCTAATGATTGGTAACTAGTTTCTGATTATTTTTAGCATATGCAAATGCGAAGTCCTTATGTTGGCTCTACGTTGTAGAGATTTGTGTCATACTTTGGAGGTTTCTATGAAGCTAGTACAAAAAATATAGACCAGGTAAAACTCACGTTAGACCGTTACCCTCTAAGGAGGACTTTGTACTGGAGAACTGGAATGGGAGAATCGATAAGTACACAAAAGCAACTTATCCAGATGTTTCTCATAATTCAGAGGTTGGTGAGGCATTGACTTTCTAATTCATGAATAAAATACCTGGTGAGTAAATTTATACACAAAAAGTGTTGCATATAATAATGTTGTTGCTTTCTACAAAATTAAACCCTCGAATTCAAGACGAAGAAAAAATCGATTACAACACATTGATTTTGTTCGTGAATCTGCATTTATTTATATTTTCTTCCTGTGTTTCATAAGTATCCACATTTGCATGTGTAATCGGAGAGAGAGAGAGAGAGAGAGAGAGGAGGGGAGAGAGGAGAGAGAGAGAGAGAGAGAGAGAGAGATTATTCACATTTATGTAAATCATGAAAGAAACCAAGATGTAATATTTTCACATTAAATTTGTTTTGTAGCGTGCTGTTTTCTTTTAGTTCTCCGTTGCACATATTCGCCTTGGAATCTGGCCGTTCATCTTTATTGACCTCCGTCTGACATCCTACTCACCTTCACTATTCATATTGCTGTTTCTCTCTCTCTCTCTCTCTCTCTCTCTCTCTCTCTCTCTCTCTCTCTCTCTCTCTCTCTCTCTCTGCACCTCCCGAAACCTGCCTCTTATATCGCAGTTCTATAGCTGTATAAGCTTGATAGTTTGAGTTTATAAGCTTACATATACGTACGTTTTTTTTTCAAGTCATGGTGAAAGCTTATCCCTTCTTCGAATACATTAATACATTGTTCAAGAAAATGCATTGCTCAAGAAAAATATTTTAGGAAGAATAAATAAAGTTACTTAGTTTATCCCACTCTTTCCCCACTAAAGGGGTTTTATTGTAGCGAAAACTTTTTCGTACCAGATATGCATTTTTGGGAATTTTTTAATTCTATTTTTTAATTATACTTTCGAAGAGGATGAAACTACAATTTAATTTCTCATTTACCTGAAACGCGATGACATTCCACCGGAGTATTACTGATCTTTTTATGACAGTTAAGTGGCCTTTTACAATTGAGGTCTCGAGAAAATGGGAAGAGTTAGCTGATAGCAGTTAGAGCAAATTTAACTGCAATGTATTTTAACCGTATGTGTGCAAGTATGGTTCCTCTGATGTTACTCATATTATCGAGGGGTAGATAGTCAGGTTTTCTTAATTTTTATTCAATTTCATTGCTTTGTACATATATTTTTTTATCTCTTAGTGAAATTATTTTAGAAAAGCAGTGTTATTACTGCAACAAGATGAATTTGAGCTTATTTTCTTCCATATGAGTTCTGTACGTGTGATTTATTTTTTAAAGTAATTTCTTAAATATCTTGGTTACCGAACCAATGACAGCAATTATTTTTCTGACCATTCCAATATTAGCCGTACTTTTAATGTTGTATGAATAAGAAAATATTAAGTACTGATTTAAATATGTATGTATGTTAAGTTAGATTTCATAAAAATGTTTCATGGTTTTCATTTTAATCCACCGAGCAATGGCAACGGATAACTCATGTGCATTTAGTAATCATTTGCGGATATCTGATACGAGTATCACGAATTAATACCGGAGGTAGGTTACGTTAATACATATAGGAAACATCAAAATGAATTTCTTGATGTTTCCTTTATTGATGTTACAGGATAGTCGGATCGACTTCTTCCTTTTATAAAGAAAAAAGAAAAAACAATACGTTGCCAAAATTCATTGACAGTGACATTTAGAAAGAAATTCTTTAACCTTTGTTACTCTTCCATTTACAGGAAAGCGATAAAATCTACTCTAGTGCCTAGTAGAGCAGTGTTCTTCCCTTCTCTTTGGAATGGACACCTTTCCTTGCGAAACAGTATTGCAAAATCCTTTTTATTATAGAGACTTGGGTCAGTTGCTTCCAAATAGGTTTGTATATCATAAAGAACATGTTAACGTTCAGCTTTATAAAGCATACCCTATATGGATTAAGCGTTATGTGAATCTTTGAAATTAGCAGTTTTAAGGCCTTTTGAATACGTGCTACTTCATACTGTTTGTGTAGTGGTCTTTTGACGTATATTTGGCGCGAGCCCCTTTTCCAGCCTAATGAATACTTGCACTTTGACTCTCTCTCTCTCTCTCTCTCTCTCTCTCTCTCTCTCTCTCTCTCTCTCTCTCTCTCGTGCACTTACTCATGGCTGACCTCCATTCTCGCGTCATGCGTGAAGCCTTGTGTCAGCTATTTGTAGCAAGCCTATTTCCCTTTTAATTGCGAGTTTACTCGTCATTTTCAAGTAACAAGGTCCGTTTCCCAGTTCCATTATGAGACCTCTTTTCCAGATTCATGGAAGAAACCACGTAACCTTCTCCGTGCAGTAAATAAATTCCTATTCCAGTATCGTTAGTTCCTCGTGGGAAGGTTTTTCTTAATATTTTCAGTTGAAATGTCTACCTTCGCCAGCCCCATGTACTAAGCTGTATTTTTAGTCTAATGGAAGAACCTCCTATATTACTGCATTTAATAAGGCTCTTACCGCTTCGTGTAATAAACTCCATTTTTAGCTCCATGTAACCGTTTTTGTCTTCGATGTAGCGAGCTCCCATCTTCGCTTATACACAGACCAGGATAGATGTTTACCTTCGCTTCCATACAGGCCCAGTTTTTTCCATATCTCTATAGAGCACATTAAGTAGCGGTCATGTATGTATTTGTGTTAACTCTTAAGACAAAATGTTGCGTAATTACTGATAATTATGATACTACCGCCCTTCGAACTGTAATTATTTCTCAGGATTTGAGACTAAGCTAATATCCCTGTTTAATAATGACTTCAGCTCTTCATTAATTCTCGTTGGTGTTGGTGCTCGTAAGTAAAATAATGGTTTATTTCTTTATTACCACTATAAAGGAGGGCGAAGTGTTCATCTTCCATAATGCAGCTCCGCAATTTATCATGATTGCTAAGCATGCTAATGCGATGTTAGCCGTTTTGAGAGAAGTATTATAATTATCTAATATTTTTCATTATCTTATTATCTTGACTCCAATCATCCCCCTGCTCCATAACACTGGGTAATCCCGAACCCCGTTCTTACGCATTCTTACTTATCCATAATCTTCCATCTTATCTATATAATCCCCACCATGGAAATTAACTCTCTAGACGCCATATTTATTATTCAAGACTTTGGCTTACCCCTCTGCCCATCGCAGGATACATTTTTATCCCTCTCTGTAACCAGCTTACCGGTTTTTATTATTTTTTCTTCCATCCTTCGATCCCAAACTCCGGACAAGTAATCAGAATCCACCTACGAACTTCAAGCAGTGACGATGCATAACTTTTGCCTTCGAGGTATTGTGTCGAATTGATTCCAAGGTAGGGATAGGGAGAGGGTCTAGGCCCAAGGGTAATTAGGTAGGAAGATTCTGGGTCATAGATAGGTAGGGATGATTGTGTAAGATTGAAAAGTGAGGTCAGACATTAGGATTTACGGTCAGATTTCTGTGGACAGTATCGTTATTTGGGAACGATAATCTCTATTCCTGTGTGTGTGTGTGAGAGAGAGAGAGAGAGAGAGAGAGAGAGGGCGCTCGTGCGATTTTACAGTAGGGTTGGATGAGTCTTTTAACTATGAGTATTCATTGGTAATGCGGGATTCTGTTGCAAAACTACGAATTCGTTGAGAATGTATGGAAATCTATAAATTAAGGGAGTAGAACGATGGGTCTCGAGAAGACGATAGTAGGCGCAGGAATATAGTGCAATATATATCTGTTGAAATTTAATTATATAATATCAGGGAGGTCCTGTTACTTTAATTTCGTTGAATGTAATGTTTTCAGAACTAGGGAGGTAATACTGCTGGTGCATTAATGGTACTGTAAAAAGTTTGTTGAAGTTGTTAGAAAGTCCCAATGACTATAACGACAACTGCACCCTCATACTTCCTATCACAACAAATGCTACCGCGATAATAATAACTACTTATAATTTCCTAAAGGTTAAAGTATTCAACAAAAGTGCTTCTAAAAATACTATAGTTTTTACAAGTGGAACCGGAAAGCTCTCTCTCTCTCTCTCTCTCTCTCTCTCTCTCTCTCTCTCTCTCTCTCTCTCTCTCTCTCTCGTGCTTTCTTTCAAATAGTGCGTACTCGACTCTTCCTAAGTGTCTCGGTTAGATTGCTGCTTCTTGTTTTATCAATTTTCTTATTTTTTCTCCAGTGACGACCCCTCTGTCATTGTATTATTTTCTTCTTGTCAGGTAACGGACACGGTTAAAGTTTTATCTGGTTATTGTACATGTTTCAATTTTAATTTGTACTTCGCTAATATTTTTGTTGCAACAATCTAAACTACAATTTTATGATCATTAGCTCTCCTTATTAGGAGTTTGTTTTATCTTTGCATAAAAAAAACTTACAGGCTGTTAAGTTCGTCTAGCTGTCTATATCATGCCATTCATCTAGTATGTATCCTAGAGAATACGCAGCTTAAAAGACAGTAGCATTTTACAACCCTTCAGGACTTGGAAATGAAATCCCTTCAGTTGTGTGCTTTCGTATTTCTTATTTTCTTCTCTCCCACAGAGAGAGATCGCTTGTGTGAGGTTTGAAGATACATCAGTTTCAAGTTTTCCTTAAATAATAGGTTTTAACATTTGCCTACTCTTTTTCCGGTAACTTTATGCATTGACAACATTTAGGAATAAGTTGTGGAGCGTTAATTGCGCTGGGTAGAATTACAATATCTTGTTCAAATGATACCGTCTTTTAATTTTTTACCCAACCCCAACCCAGGGTACTTTGAGTCCACTGCTGGAGATTAATAACATTTTTTATTTAAGCTCCCTGCAGCAGGGCCTCATTATTTTTTACTGAAATTAATTAGACGATTTTTGCACAGTAGACTGAGAGACGTCTGTTTGTAGATTAAACGCTGGAAAGAGATACGTAAGGGTTCTGAAAACCAGCAAAGTTCATCGTAGAGATCTGATTTGACCGAAAGCAGTATTCCTCTCTTCTAAATTAGAAATAACAAGGATCATATTTCAAGTCAGATTTACAAAGATGGTCGGAGATGGCTTTTGAAAATTCAGTATTTATTTCATTGACACAGTCTCTCTCTCTCTCTCTCTCTCTCTCTCTCTCTCTCTCTCTCTCTCTCTCTCTCTCAAGTGGAACCGGAAAGCTCTCTCTCTCTCTCTCTCTCTCTCTCTCTCTCTCTCTCTCTCTCTCGGGGTATGGGATTTTGTATGTGTGTGGGTGATTTTTAGATAAAAACATTGAATGTCCCGTTCTTCGGCGCTCTCACTGGAGAAAAAGATGGGCAAACGAACAAAATGGTTAGTTCATGAGTCATGCTTCAACAGTAGCTTGGTATATGCGAGCGTTACAGACATGTTTTTGTGACATTAGAAACTTGACACTGGGGTTTATATCATTATTCTGTTTTTGTGTTAAAAATTTGTTCTTTGTCTTGCGGTTGGGTACAAGTGAACAAAGTGGTAACAGCTTTAGTTGTATCTCACAAAATTACATTCATAGGCACCTAACAATTGAGTGTGTTTAATTTTTGGCTATGAATTTTATTTTGGAGCTCTTCTGAAAATTGTGTTCTCTTTTCTATCTTTTATGATAAAGAACGAAAATTTATTATATGGCTTTCCTAACAACATAGCTCTGTTTATAGTGCCCTGTAATGACTCACGCGTATCAGTATATTGTTTATGTAATTGTTTACGGTTCTTAGCTTGTTACGTTGTAAGTAATTAGCTTTACTTATATCTCGTTTCTAGTTAGATTCCATATAGTACAGTAGTGAATCATATATGATATATATATATATATATATATATATATATATATATATAATGTGTGTGTGTGTGTGTGTGTGTGTGTGTGTGTGTGTGTGTGTGAGTGAGTGAGAGAGTGAATACAGGTACTATGTGTATATATGTATATATGTAAATGAAATAATAATCTATATAATGAACAAATAAACAGGAACTTGGAAGTTTTAACATATTTCGACATGAAATCCTAGGACGCATAGAGAACATGATTGAAGCATACTTGAACACCAATCTCCTCGATCTCTCTTGAATTCATCCATGAAATTTCCACTTCATCATCTTCCTATTTAGCTTTGAGAACTTACTGGCTGTAAGCAAACAAATGGAGAGAGAGAGAGAGATGAGAGAGAGAGGAGAGAGAGAGAGAGAGAGAGAGAGAGAGAGAGAGAGAGGCCAGGGCATCCAATTCGTATCAAGGCCATCACCAAAATCAATTTGTCGTCATCTGCAATGCAATCATTTCATTCAATTCGATTCGTCCATGTTGCGCGAGATGTGTTGCTAAAAGGAGCGACGGACTTAACAAGAAAACGACCAATGAGAACAAGGATCCTAGAGCGAGCCTTTAACAGGATCATGATATTTGATCGTCGGGTTGCTGTTCCATAAGTCGTCTATGCAGAGTGTTGCATCTAAATCATTTTGTTAGAGATCCTGTTAACACGAAAACGAGCGAGGAGGGGCAAGAAGAAAAATAAAGGGGAAAACAAAAGTAATAAAGATCGAATCAGCGTTGAAGAGCGTGGAGGGAAATGCGAAGGGATGTGGGAGGGAGGGAGGGAGGGGCACCATGTGTCAGATGGAGAACCAGGGGACGGAGAAGAAAAGAGGAGGGTGATCAAAGAGTAGGTTGATATGAGGAAGAAGTAGAGACTGGTAGTAATAAGAAACAGAGGAAAGGCAACTATTAGTCAGCTTATAAAAAATATCTGGCTCTGCTTCAAAAAGGGAAAGCAAAGAATTAATCGTCTTCAATAATGAGGTAATTAATATCTTGTAGAATAACAGACAAAATACAGATTCCCCATGCACTGTATGAAGTTGAGTATGACATGTTCATATACTTGGGAAAGAGTTTAATTTCTTGGTTTGTTGTCTGCAATTTTTAGGCAGTGGACGAATTTATGTCACCTGCTGCAATCAAATATATCTTTGCCTCGTATCACCTAAATCCGTCGGTTATACGAATAAAATTAATACCTATGATATAGAGCAACAACATGCTCCTGAACTGAGTCACATTTGAACAATTAGAAACTTAGCCAACTTTTATGTATATCTTTGTCCTAGGTGTTACAATTAGTGTGTGGGTGTGTGTGTGTGTGTGTGTACAGTTTATAATACGAAAAGGAAACACCTGTAAATGCAGTTATGGGAAGTAGAAAATTATTGATGTTTGAAAATCTTTCCAAGTGGAGATAGTCGAGTGTTAATATTATTAGAAAAAATAACGTTTACGAAGGTAAGTGGGAAGCCGGGATGTTGAAGCAAAAACTGTTAACATGGATAGTGGAAAAATGGAGGTGGTTGATTCGTATGTGAATAAATAAAATGGGTAATGGTAGATGATGAAAATATGTTAAGCCACAAGGTAAGAATTTATGCGTACAGAAGACTGGAAAGTGACGTGGGAAGTAGACAGAAGCCGAGGTCGAATGTGCAAAAGGGATTTTGAGTAAAGCTCCTTTATGACACCAAAGTGTGTGTGTTGGATGTATATAAAAGAAAAAACATAGTATATATGTATATAGTATATACTATATATATTATATGTATATATACACATACAAACTATATATATACACATACAAACTATATATATATATATATATTATATATATATATATATATATATATATATATATATATATATATATATATATATATATATATATATATATAATATGTATGTATGTATAAAGAGAGAGAGAGAGAGAGAGAGAGAGAGAGAGAGAGAGAGAAGAGAGAGAGAGCAGAGAGGCTATGCAGTATATCACATACAACCATTCAGGAAACCGCAGACAACCACATCAGAAGGAAGAACATTTATTAACTTCAGAGACGTTTCGCGTATACAATGTGCATTTTCAGTCTGTTGAGATATAAAACATATACATATTAACACTAAATAAAAGTAGGATTCTTATTATAACCAGTAAAAATTAATACAAGACTAAAATTAACTTAAAATTTACAGAAAGGATTAAAAAGTTGATGACAAGTAAAACCAATAAGTAAAAAGTATAAATCAGAAACAAATACCAAGGCGCAACCAGCAGTTAGTTGAAAAGGAAGAGGTAGAGTGACTAGACTTGGTCAAGATGTTAAAAAGTTGACTATGCCAGATAAAGTGGAGAAGATGAAACTCCACTATTCTGATAAGAATCCTACTTTTATTTAGTGTTAATATGTATATGTTTTATATCTCAACAGACTGAAGATGCACATTGTATATGCGAAACATCTCTGCAGTTAATAAATGTTCTCCTTCTGATGTGGTTGTCTTTGGTTTCCTGAATGATTATATATATATATATATATATATATATATATATATATATATATATATATATATATATATATATATATATATATATATATATATATGAGTTTTTTTTTTTTTTTTTTTTTGAGGGGTTGTGGTGGCATTAAGGCCGAGCGCTGCACTATTTGACCCAAATTTCATGCATTCGTTCCCAGATTCACTCATCCGCAACCTGCTGGTCTCAACATGATCAAACGATCTGCAATAAAAACATGTATGCTATATCCAGTCAGTGAAAACTGATTTACAGCGGTAAAAGTAAACAATACTACCCAAAAACTGCTGGCCTAGGAAGTGTCATAGGCTTTAGATTCCAGTGGACCTTATCCAAAGGAAGAGGAGTATCAGGGTGAAGCTGTCAACCTTTCAAAGGAGGAAGTGCCCACTCATTGGTTGACGATCCTCTCTCGCTCATAAGGTCATTGCTAACTAGTAGTTGGTACAACCAGGGAAATACAACCTTACGGAATACCTATGCTTTGAAATATAGACGAAATGCACTCCAAGGCACAGGAGTAAATTTTGAATCTTTGTGTCCCTATTGTTGGGAGGAAATGTTCCCAGAATTAATCCGCTGGATTAATTGTGGATCTCTTGAGATGTGATCCATATGAATAGCTTCTCTACATTTCTGAGCATTTTTAATTACCAGAGATGGACTGATTTATAGGCATAAAGTAAATGGTTTGGAAATAGACTTTTCCACACCCAGTGCTATAAGTTCTTAATTACTGCATCTCGAGTGTGTGCTTTTAAGAGATAAAATGGGTTACGGTTTAGTTCATCGAATAGTGATCGTCCAAAAGTTATTCTACATAAATAGACAATAGACCTCTACCTCTCCTCCCATGGTTTCTTTTCATGGTCTGTATGATTTGTTTTAAGGGTCCAGTCAGAATAATCCCTATGCAGGTGAAGTGTCTCTCTCTCTCTCTCTCTCTCTCTCTCTCTCTCTCTCTCTCTCTCTCTCTCTCTCTCTGTGTGTGTGTGTGTGTGTGTGTGTGTGTGTTTGTTTGTTTGTGAGAGAGAGACGCACGCACAAGTTTAGATATCTGATAATGATGTCTGCTGTAGATAATTTCGTTTGCTTTTACTCTCCTCCCCCTTTAGAATTCATATGCTGAAGAGTAAACCCTTTAACCAAATGCTTTCTCGAATAACAGATTCACTTTGGCCCAGGTACCATAATCCGCATCCTCATCATTGGGACCCTCATCATCAGCTTCAGCATCAGTGTTGCACCGACAAACATCACGCGAGGCATCACCCATCCATAAGATGACCCGACGCCACCCCTCTTCATAAGTGCCCTTTGACCTTCTGTGGTCCTCTCCACCTTCAATCCTAACAGCCAACTCCACTCCGCGGAGATCGACAGGAAGCGTTTAAAAAGTCGTTCCTTATCGCCTTATCATCTCCTAAATAATTCCAGCTCCTGTATGCACACAAATCTGAATTGTTGATGCTAGTTAGGAAGGTAATATGCTCTAGTCTTATTTCTTGTTCTTGTTTTTCTCGTATGATTTGAGATATGTATCTGTTGCTCTGCAACTGTTTCTTGTACCTTTCGATATAGTTTTCTGAGTTTTATTCCTTGAATATTTGAACAGATATTTTTCTGAAAGGCTTTTTCACTTCAGAAGTTGTTCTCTTAGATCCTCTTGAGAAGAAGAAAAAAGACAGACCTAACAAACGGCCGGAAAAGATGGGGAATTATTACGCTCGCGCTTTCTACTATAGAATATAAATTATAGCTTTCATTTGTTGCGCTTTTGTTGCATTTGCATATAATCTGGATATGGATTAAAGTATTTAAAACAACACTTAATTATGCTTGTATTAGGATTGAAACCCCTTTAAGATGTTGAAAAGCACAATTTTAATGCGGAACCGGTTGGCATTGCACCGCAAAGGCCGGTTTTAGAATAGTCTCATCAGAGAATGTAAAACCCCTTTTTTAAGCATTTACTGTGCGCCTCTAGGTAACCATTTATTGGGCCATTAGCGACGTTATGTCTTGGTAACTATGTACACTGGTTGCACTGCACTTGCTTTTCGTACAATCTTTTATTAGTAGTATCTTTTATGCCCGTATTATACTGTCTTATGTATACGCACCATATTCAGTAATCTCGGCGGCTGTTGCAGTTGATATCTCCTTCGGTATGATTTCAAAGGTGTGGGTCACATCTTTTTATCGAAAATCATTATACCATGTCAGTGCATCTTCTAAATGTTGGTGTCTGCTGTGTGTCTAGGTATGGAACAACTCCGTATTGATTGCGGCATCTGTGCCTTCATTTATGGCTGCTCCGTCATCTCGCATATAATCATTGTAAGCGCCTCAGTGGCGTGGTCGGTATGATGTTTCCGTACCACCTGGGTGGCCGCGAGTTCGAATTTCGGGCATTCCATTGAGATGTGAGAGATGTGTATTTCTGGTGATAGAAGTTCACTCTGGACGTGGTTCGGAAGTCACGTAAAGCCGTTGGTCCCGTTCCTGAATAACCTCTGGTTCCATGCAACGTAAAAACACCATACAAACAAACAAACAAACCATATAATCATAGTTCTTAAACACTGGGGTGTGCCGTGATCTTGCAGTTGTCTTGTATTTTGAGTTTTACTAGCTGTCTTTCTCTTGCATGAATTTTATGCGGTCAATTTGCCTAGCTAATGTAGTCATATATACCGAAATTATTTTTATTTCGGCTGTCTGGTTCTTTTATTCAGTTACAAATGGCGGCATCAGTAATCTAGTGCTTGGTCTATAACTTTTTCTTATTCCTAATTAACTCTTCTTTTTCAAGTCATTTTATTTGATTTTGCTGGTAATTGTTAAAGATGCCTCTCCTCAAGGTGGCTTAGAGACATCCTTCCACCGGACTGGTAAACTCATAGGTGACTATTCTTCAAAGACGTGTTTTTGGCGGTCTGACGAGGATCTGGAATTTTCGAACACGTATATTCACGGACATTAGAATGAAACAAATGGTGGTTTATTTATCCGAATACGTTGTTCATTAATTCCTCATAACTGCATTTAAAAAAAAATTCATTAAATGGGGAACACGCTTATACAATCAGTCATTTTTGTCGCCTGAATCTGCATGTTTGTTATCTGCCTTGTCTAATTTTCAAGGGAAATGATAACTAGTATTTCAGGACGTTAGACTGAAGACTTTAAATTTGACGAGGAATATTTTGTCTTTCAACGTCGATTCCCCAGACCGAATTTGGTCATGTGGAGACTCCAACAAACGAAAGCTTTGAACTTCAGCGTATCTATTTCTTGTGCGTTACCTTGTGACAAACGTTTTAGGTTTTAGCTTTCTAGAACCTTCCTCCCATTGGAGACATTCTGTTTTCCTTTTCCTTGGTTCACCAAAAGTGAAAAAAGGCCAGACACTGCTAATTTCACTTTTTGCCCTTGAAATGTTGGGGAATTTAGCAGTTGATATAGCTGGACTAGTCACACAAAATCACTAGAATTCAATCCATTCGGGATATTTTATGGTTTAGTGAGCAGGCGATGGAATGGGACTCCTTTGAAGATAAAGCAAACATAATTCTGCGTGTACTTTAATATCCGCGAAAAGTTATAGCCCAAAATGAAATCAAACAAACATTTGAGAAACGCAAGTCGGAATAGTCCCTAAGAAATTTGAACCATGTAATCGGTAATAATGGTGGGTCTACGAAATATTGATATATATATTTTCTTTGGTATTATATATTTATTCATATCACATTCACCTTTCATTTTTTTTATTATAGGTCTAATGTGTGTAAGTACTGTCGTCATTTTCGGCCATTCAGCGTTGTATGGTGAAAGAAATTCTTTGAAGAGTATATAAAAATATCTTTATTATTGTTTTAAACTATAGCTCGGAATCTGTTCTCAAAAACGTATAGGAATTGTCAGTTATTTTACGTTAAGTATTTATATGGCCTTTTTGAGTCAGTGAGAATATAGATATAAACATTTTTCCTTCATGTTTTTGTTTGTATCAAGCAATATGTACGAGATCAGTTTTTATGAAAGAGCAATGGTAAATATAAACATCAGCCAATCATTGATGCTGCCAGTGTATTAATGATCCAAGTAAACGATAGCGCAAATGCATCACATAATAAAAACGCTCGACCCAGACAACCGATTCCTTTATACATTGCACTCACAAGTCGATGGCTATTATCTATTATAATAGTAAAGATACATATGTTGCTAATTTTGTTATCCTGTCCGGACATGCGTGAGAAGGGTGTCGATATTTGATGGGATAATTGTGCAACAATATCATCAAGGTAATTATTATCATCATCGTTATCCTTGCCAAGATCATTTATATTGTTTAACTAGAATACTCTGTGTATTTCTGGTGATAGAAGTTCACTCTCGACGTGGTTCGGAAGTCACGTAAAGCCGTTGGTCCCGTTGCTGAATAACCGCTGGTTTTATGCAACGTTAAAACACCTTACAAACAAACAAACAAACAAGCAAATATAATTTGTTATTCATGGTATGATAAATTTATGAATTCATCCACACCTATTTCTAAAATTCTTCTGCGCTTTCATATATAATATATATATATATATATATATAATATATATATATATATATATATATATATATATATATATATAGATATATATATATTTATTTATATATATATATTTATATATATATATATATATATATATATATATATATAATATATATATATATATATATATATATATATAGAGATATCTATATATATATATATATATATAGAATAACTTGATACGAAGTATATAAACGCGATGCTATATATAAATAAAGGTTTTTTTTTTGCCACGAAGGAAAAAATGAAAAGGCGAGATAGCCAAGTACTTAGGCTATCTCGCTTTTTCATTTTTTCCTTCGTGGCAAAAAACTTTATATATATATATATATATATAATATATATATTAATATATATATATATATATATATATTATATATATATATATATATATATATATATATATATATATATATATATATATATATATATATATATATAGATATTGATAACTTGACAGAAGTATATAAAACGCGATGCTATGTATAAATAAAGGTTTTTTGTTTTTTTGCCACGAAGGAAAAAAATTGCTTTTTCATTTTTTCCTTCGTGGCAAAAAAAACCTGTTTATATCTATATTATATATATATATATATATATATGATATATATATATATATAATATATATATATATATATACATTAGATATATAATGTTGAAGAGAGAAGACCCGTGCTGAATGAATTACAAACTTGGTTAACTCTGTCGTAAAAAGGGTTGATTTGGCTTATCAGTAACTAGTGCCTCTTTGCAGACTAACGTCTTAAGGTTCATACGAGATTTATTAGACTGATCCATGAATAGATTTTGCATATCTGACGCGGTCTTTTTTTATGCTTTCCTGGATGGAGTTGTCAAACATTTTCCATTTTTTTTCGTGTCTCTTAGGATACTCCACACCATACGTGGTTATATATATATATATATATATATATATATATATATATATATATATATATATATATATATATATATATAAAATTGAGTATCCACATTGGATCGTCTTTTCCTTAATTTTCTGTTCTTCGGCCAATTGTAAAGTTTTGAAGGAACAAGTTTGAACTAATAACATAAATTTCAAATTATGAAAAGGAACAGCGAGAAATAGAGCAACGACCTATTTAATTAGGACCCAGTCAAGAATTTCCCTTCCTTGTTGCGAACGGATTAAGGGCCCCTTGAGAGTATTTTGATTTAGCAGATGAAAACATCCTAATGGCTTTCTCCCTCTTGATACTTGTACGATAATTTATGAGGTGTCATCTCCCCATCAGGGTTAGGCTACTGACAATGACAAACCAAGTTGTGAAAAATCACAAATCTCCCGGGAGGTCTCCCTAGCTTAACTCCAACCTTCTACCTGACCTCTCCCCTTTTTACCTGACCTTGTCCTGCTCCATTGTCATCTGACCCACGTGTCCCAACTCCACCTCCTGACACCTGCCTTACCCTCGCCTCTCTGGACCCACGTGATATTTTATTGTTTTCCCTACAGTCGCACCTTCTTTCCCGGCGTTCAAATGGTCTTTAATTCTGGGGTCACACATTCATGTATCACGACGGCCCACGTATGTGGATCGTGGGCATAATCGCAGTGAAATGACCTTGAACAGCTGGTAAACAGGACACGGACTAACAGACGTAAAGCCAGCACCGTAAATTGCGCCGCAAATGTACGCGCAAAGAAAGCAAGGTCGGACGTCTACCTGGAACTTACGCTGATAGTGTAATGTTCTATGTACGTCAACTTCATGTCGTTACCACGCCCACCGTTGTGGGGCTGTAGGGTACAAAATGGCCGGCCTGTAAACAGAGCAGACTGTAAAGTGATGGAACATGTATGAGAGAATGTAAAAATATTGCATTCCGAAAATTCAGGTTGTAAATTCACTTAGAATTTTGCATGTACTGTAAAATATTGTATATTTTCAACAAATAAAAATAAATGAGTCAGACATTATGATATTATAGTACATACCATTGGCAGTCCCAACATCTTGGGCTTCTTCTGACAGACGATGTGGGGCTTGAGGAAGTGGAATATGTTCACTATCCACTTCTCCCTGTCCGTCAGTCGTCTTCCGTGTTGCTGTCATCACTGTATCTTATCCAATTCCGACTCCTGTAGGTGGAAGATGACATTTCCTCGACCTGAGTGTCTGCAAGAGTGGCTGTAGGAGTCTTCTCCAGGCCGAAAGAAGGTCCTGCAAGAAGATGTGACGTTGATGGTCCTTTCCTTGGTCGTTTTAGGAGGTTCGGCATCTTGAAGGGCGTTGTGGAGATTACTTGGAGGAAACTGCTGGTCTCGGGAGACGGAAACAACAGCTGACCTGAGGGTTGTTTGTTGTTGTTGTTGTTGTTGTATGAAGCCAACACTTCTTGTTGGCACGGGCCTTTCCCTTGTTCGGCGCCGACCTGACTTTTATACCACGCTACAGCGTTGCCTTGTCGTACAGGGTTATAAATGTGCGAATCAGTTTCCCCGTAGGCTACAGCGCAATTAGGAGGCCCACGTCCTTCGTGGCAGAAAGAAAACAACGACGGCGAACAATGCAGGTGACCCTAGCGCTTACCCTGCAGTAGTCACCGTGGGTCCCACGTGCAATGCCTGGAGCTACGTCAGGTGACATTTGGCGTGACCACCTGCGACCTGTTTTGAACATTTCAAAACTGGAGCGGGCTACGGCGCCCTAGTGGGCGGAGCTTAGAGCCCGGACGACCCGTCACCGTACGTCTACAATTTTATGTATGTTTTAAGTTACATTTACGGTTTACTGACGTAAGCTGTTGCCAACTACCAATTTCCGCTCATGCGTGGGCGTGCGTGCTTTAATACGTGAGTGTGTGACCTTAGCATAAGGTTCCAGTGGAAGATTAGCGGCGGAGATGGAAGACTCGGATGAATCGCCACCTCAAGGATGTCCTCACACATTGCCCTGGCCTGTTGTATGTATCACGTTGGCCTTGCCAGCAATGGAAGGCATATTGCTTCGCTGCAGTACACCTTCCTGGAAGCGGTTGTGCACCTGATCACTCGGCCCGCCGCTCTCCTCACCTACCATCTTGAAGCTGGCAATGGCTACTACTTTCAGGTAACCACAATTGTGCATCTAGACTCTGCCTGTGAGTCCTCTTGACAGTCGTGTAACTGATTGTTGCTTGATTTCCTTTCGTGAAGCCCTGCATGTTAGCCTTGTCCTTCGGCTGACGCCTTGGTACAACTCCACGCCCATCACGCCACGGATTGAAGGTAACTTAAAGCAAACATTTGTTCTGTCAGCCCAGCCCTTCACCCCTCTTCATAGCACTCATTCCTATTTCCAGATGTGTTTTTTCTGTGATTCCCATTTCTAGGATTCCCTTCTCCCTATAAGACCCAGTGAGTGTTTTAAGTGTGAATAGTGATATAAATGATCCTACTTTGCTACTTTTAGACTGGGTTATGGTCAATGTATTTTAACCTAATATCAAAGTTTTGATATACAACGAAATGTTGCAAATCACGGTATAGTTTTGCCTTTGCAAACATCAGTTTTCATTGTCGAATACTTAGCAAATTCGTGTAGACTGACTCATTGTGTGCCTGCCCCTGTAGATCAACAGTGCCACTCACCTCATTCTGACAATGCCATTATTAGGGTGCCATACCCCTGATTGCCATCGATGCTCACATTCGCTTGCAGTGCTCCACTTGAATAGTGCTATTGTATATTGTTAATCCTAAGTCCACAATCCATATTCTCTTGTACCTACATGATCCCGTAGGTTAGTGTATTTGCTTGCAACTTTGTGACATATTTTCCTTTGCTGTTATGAAAAGAATACGTGCAACATTCATTCCTTATTGTAGAAAGTCATTCTTGGTGTTCAATAAGGGTTCAATTCTCCTTTTTCTTTTCATAGTCTGCTCGCACAAGGAATAATTTTTAAATTTCAGAATTTTGAATTCAGTAATTTTGCGTTAACCCTGGCTATGCAACTATGGTGACAGTGAATAGTGATATAAATGATCCTACTTTGCTACTTTTAGACTGGGTTATGGTCAATGTATTTTAACCTAATATCAAAGTTTTGATATACAACGAAATGTTGCAAATCATGGTATAGTTTTGCCTTTGCAAACATCAGTTTTCATTGTCGAATACTTAGCAAATTCGTGTAGACTGACTCATTGTGTGCCTGCCCCTGTAGATCAACAGTGCCACTCACCTCATTCTGACAATGCCATTATTAGGGTGCCATACCCCTGATTGCCATCGATGCTCACATTCGCTTGCAGTGCTCCACTTGAATAGTGCTATTGTATATTGTTAATCCTAAGTCCACAATCCATATTCTCTTGTACCTACATGATCCCGTAGGTTAGTGTATTTGCTTGCAACTTTGTGACATATTTTCCTTTGCTGTTATGAAAAGAATACGTGCAACATTCATTCCTTATTGTAGAAAGTCATTCTTGGTGTTCAATAAGGGTTCAATTCTCATTATTCTGTTCATAGTCTGCGCGCATAAGGAATAATTTTTAAATTTCAGAATTTTGAATTCAGTAATTTTGCGTTAACCCCGGCTATGCAACTATGGTTAATTATATATATATAATATATATATATACTATATATATATATATATATATATATATATATATATATATATATACATATAAATATATATATATATATATATATATATATATATAATATTATATATACATATATATATATATATATATATATATGTGTGTGTGTGTGTGTGTTGATAGATAGACAGAAAAGCTCTGAAGATTCTGCAGTCATTTATTTCAAATCCGGGAAAGTATCACAAAGCAGTGTAAAAACTTAAAAAAAAAATAATCTATTACAGATCGTAAACATAATTAGCAGTATGAGATTGACCCACATTGTACCAAAATACAAGACAATTATTTCATAATAAGCTTAATAATAACTTATATTTATTAATCATCCTTAAGTGCAGATATTAGAATTTTTGCATGGTTATCCCAGATATCACTAGTAAATATGGACTGTAGAAAATGTCACATTGCCTCAAGCTTCCAAATATATAGTATAGCAGTTCCATGTATCCAGAAATGCCCCACTAACTTTGTAATAAGGCATAAACTAATACTGAACTTTTTAACAAAGATATGCCAAGGACTTTACACTAGAAACATGCTAATTCTTGCATGCAACATACATTGGAGAAATTGCTATACGGAAAGCGGCTTTGGTGTCAAAGTAGGTCACAAAATTATCAATGAAATTTATATGTGTGGATTTGAAAAAGGTAAAAAATTATTAGGAGTGGGAATGTGTCGGTAATAATAGAAGAGGAGTGTTGAGTGGAACGCTTTTGCGAACTCAGGTAAGAGATATAAGGGGGCGGGAAGATCACTTGAACGATGTAACAGGTGCTGAAGAACTGATTGTACTTCATTAAGACTTATTGCACAGTTTTCTTGGTAGGATCAATGATATAGAAATTTAGATGTGGAAAACATCAGTCTATGATAAAATCACCTAAGAGATGGTTTTAGTTGAAACTGGAATTACACTTCGTATATTAATTGCTGTTTTGCAGAATTTCCTGGAATAATGAAGAAAGCGTGAGAACTGGAAATTTAAAGGCGTGGCAGTGTTACCAAAGAGAGGTAACGTGACTATAGGAGATAAGTAAAGAAATTCATCAGAGGCTTAGGGGTGAACAAGATGGCTTTAGCAAAGGCAGGATTTTATTTGTGATTTTAAAAATCCCATTCTGGAGACTTGGATGATCATGAGAAGGCATTTTACCGTGTCCACTGACTAATTTTATGACACTATGACGTTCGTATTAACTATGCCAAAACTACTAGAAATTATCCATGCACACAGTAGATACAAAGTTAATGGCGGTGGAGTGGTTTCAAGTGAATCTACGGTAAATTTTATTTCACCATCGTTGTTTGCTCTTATCAAAGATTTTGAATGAAGAAGCTGGGAGATGGAGGAGAGTGTTTAGATTGGTATGGGGATAGAACGCTGACAGACTTGGAATTTGCAGATAATGCTGTTTTGATCAGTAAAACAATACAAACTCTAGAAAGCGTGCTTTCATCATATATCTAGAGAGATGAACTCAAACTAAACCCAAGTATTGAAGCCAGAATATGTGCAACTGGATGCAATAACATTAGATGGAGATAGGGTTTGCAAGGTTGAACTTTTTAGATCTTGGTTCTCTTGAGTTGAAATTCAGTGAAGAGCAAACAAACTCAGTGAGTGGGTTGAATAAGATTTGGAGGTCAGATAGACTGAAATTGCAAACACAAGGTAAGAATTTGTGTAAGACAAGTACGATCTGTAGTGCTTTCTGAACAAATCAAGGTTTGCCAACGAATCTTTATCCAAAAGGTTTCATCCAGTAGAAAATAAAATTTTTCAGATGAATAACAGTAATTAGGAGAAACGATAGAGAAAGTAAGTTACGGAAGTTCCATGTGTAGAAAAGATTATGAGGAGAGATACAGATTCCTTAGACATACCCTCTGCACAAACCGTATCAGTTGGGGTACGTGGGCATCAAAAGAGTTGGAAAACCCGGATCTGCTTGAATAAGAATTATGAGAAGGGAGGTTGGAAGTAAGTGGAGATTTGTGGAAGAAGTAGCACGGTAAAGATAGAAATGGCGGAATTTTACAAAGGACTTGTGCATCATGCTGTATTAGAGAAATCGATGAGGTCATAATGACTACACATACAGTAATAAATATATGATCTGATATATATATATATATATATGTGTGTGTGTGTGTGTGTGTGTGTATATATATATATATATATATATATATATATATATGTGTGTGTGTGTATATATATATTATATATATATATATATATATATATATATATATATATATATATATATATATATTATGTAATTTTTACACAAAAACTCGCGTTTTATATATATATACATTAAATGTATGTGTATGTTTGCACTAACTCTTATATACTTCACTCACATCTTTCGTCTGAAAAAAACTGGTTATGAAAAAAAAAAAAAAAAAAAAAAAAAAAAAACCTGAATTAGAATTACATTTACACCATTGCAATGAAAGTTTATGAAAAAACTAATTTATCATCCCTCGTCAACCTAATCATTATAAGGTTATGCTCCAAGGTAATAAACATGGTTTTTGTTGTTTGGTTCTTCGTATTCTGAACCTTTTGCCCTTATGAATAGCCGACGGCATTATAACTCACACACACGCGCTCACACGCCCGCTACCAGGTACGGGTAATTTTTTTTTATCCTAACATAAGCCTGGAAGCCACCATTCTTCCATTTATGGCGCTTCCGATTTCAGACTGCCTCCTGACCTCATCAGTTTCCCCGGTGTAATCTTTGAAACGCCACTGTTGCATCTGATAACCTACATTGTGAGGGACTTGTTAGGGAACAGGTGTTGTATTTTCTAGTGTTTGTGTTTAGAGCAAAGGCCAGTGCTTGGTAGTCTTGCAAGACTGGTACCCATTCAGGGAGGCGGCTCTTCTAGTCCATGACACCTTTCATTATCTTCTGAACAGCCGGAAGTTTATATGTTACGAGGTTACTTGATCTTTGGGATCCTGTGTCTGGGCAGACATGATTAGCCCAGGGAAAACGAGATGAAGGCTGCTGATTTCTTCCATTTTAACGAAGGTGTACAAAGAAAGATAATACAGTTAAGATGAAAGCTTATTATCTTATAATATCACCTCAAGTAATGCAAGTGGATGATATATAATTTTTGAAAATAAATTGTTTTAAGATTTTCTTTTTAGTGTAACTTACTGTTGTAGTTTATATGGGAAGGAGTAAGCTTTTGTTTCACGAAACAATAATATAAAGATATCTATATTCATACGAGCTATTCTTGAAATAAGAATATTATATACTGTGGACATTTGTTAGATCAGGGTAACGTGTGTGAAATTGAAAACTGGGCCATTTTCATTTGGAATAGGAAT
>NC_087200.1:111510973-111523473 GCF_015104395.2 Macrobrachium nipponense | reverse complement strand
AGCAAACAAATTTTCTTCTTTAGGTTCCGCCCAGGTTTTTCGCAGAATCTTTTAACAGGTTTTTCCTCGTCAGGTAGTTCAGAATTTACGAGATGCCGCTGATAGTGAAGAAACATGACAGCGAGCAAAACCAACTACCACCACGTTGCTCTGTTCTGATTATGCTTTATATGTATTCTCCAGACTTTGTCTTCCTCTGCATGTGAAAATGGGGTTATGTGTTATTTTGCGATAAAAAGAAGATACACATCACCCGTGTTTGCTGCGTGTTTGCTGTTGAAATAATATTGTAACGCTCATTAGTGTTCTGATAACAATATATTAAATTTTGAGATAATTTTATTAGAATTTAAGGATACTTCCATGCAAAATGTATACACTTCCTTGTGCGATCGTACGTGTTTCCTCTATTTTGTGCTTATTATTTTATGACTATAAGGGACATTAGGCCTAAATGTATGTTCTACGTTAAAAGGTAGAAATGTCTACAAACATTTTCTTTGATTAATGTTGTGTTACTCATGCTGAATATCAGTTATATCTTGAGCGATTTAAAAGAACTATATTTAACTTCGTAAATTATGTAAACCATATCGCTGTGGATAGAAACTGGTTCTGGTAGTTGGCTGTCCTCATATAATTACATCATGCCCGAATATTGCATCGTCATTCCTGATATACGTTATTTATTGTTTAAAGATGAATGAATTTACACGTATCAAGAAAACCCGTTTAGCCAAGCCAAGAGCAATAGAATACGATAAGAATTCTTATACTGTATTCATGAAGTTTCATAGAATACGTGGATGACTATATTCTTTTTCATGGATGTTACATTTCAAGATGCTTTCGGTCACGTTTGTTTTTTCTGTTAGAGAATTGTTGTATATAAATTTTGCGGTAATGCTTTATGCTTTATGCTATTTTTCATGTGTAATTTACATTTTAAGTTTTTTTCAACGTTGCTTTAAATTTTTTGTTTAATTCGCCTATCAAATTTTTGCGTTGTGTAATTTGTCAATTATCTGTCTATTCTTGCATTTTGTCTGTGCAATTATTTTCTTTTTTATGGTAAAGGGACCTTGACATTCGTGTTTTCCAAAAACAACCTTGGTCTTTCAAGAAAAGTAGGGGTCAGACAGAGTTTTCTTTGTAGTTGATGACAACAACCCATATCTACAAACCATTTCTTGAAAAGTTGGAATCCGAGTAGTTTATAAGAACTACGTCTTTGTTACTTGGAAAACCTTTGTATTTCACTTTGTAAAGATAAAAAAATCCTCAGGTATATGGGAACAATACACCGTATATTTATGGATAATTTCAGAATAAATCTGGGACCCAGAGAAGTAGTATGCTTCCCCTGAACAGCATACCTTAGAAGCAAAGTTAGTATGGCTTATAACGGGAATCATAGAGAGATGCAGTTAATGTCTGATGGAATAAAGTTTTATTGTTTTCTGAATGAAAAAGAACATACAATAAAATTATGGAGAACTAGTTTGATCTGAGAAACTTTAAAGTTAAGTTTCAACTGATTGGTATAAGCCACCCACTTGTATTTTTTGTCTGGTACATGACAAGAAACTGCTTCCAGTAAATCGTTGACCTTCAGCTGTTAACCCTAACTTCTGAGGGTTCCTCTGCCTGCTGGTCAACCGTTGGCCCTCATCTGTGAGAGTTCCTCCAAATGCCAAGGTGATGGGGAAGCATACCAGTTGTTGATCCTCACTCCTGAAGATCCTACCGCTAGCTGGTCAGCTGTTGACCCTATCCTGTAAGAGTTTCTCTACCTGCTGAGGCAGTGTGGAAGCTTGCCAGCTGTTGACCCTCACCTGTGAGAGTTCTTTACTTGATGAGATGGTGGGGAATGTCCAGCCATTGACCCTTGCTTTTGAGAGTTCCTTTCCCAGATGAAGTGGTTGGGAAGTTTCCCAGCTATTGACCTATGCCAGTAATAGTTGTTCTGCCTGCCAGCCAGCCACAACAAGACAAGTGGCAGCAGTAACTCCCACGACTGGTGTCGTTCAAAGGCTTTTTGTTTCAGGAACACAATCCTGAATAAAAATTCTTAAAGATGATTGGATCCAAATTCATTTGCTTATTTTATCTGCCAACACATTTGGGTTCCTCAGCAATATGCATCACCCCTAGGTCGATAAAAGCTGATATCCATTGTTATTAAAGCAATGGTTTCATGAAAAGTGAAATCTCTTATATTTTTTCAAGCAAATAAAAAACACCTGTGCACCTTTGGGCTAGAAAACTTATAAACAAGACTGCACTTCTCCTGCTGCTGGGAAATTTTTTAAGATGTGCCCGAAGTGCAAGTGGCACTTGTTTATTTACAAACTCAAGATAAGTACTTATTTCAGTATCAAACACTCCAACGTCCCCGTTGATTTATGAAGATCCTGAAGACTGGATACAGGGCTTACCCAATAAGAACAACAACCAATGGGGAACCAGCAAGCCCATTTATGTCTTTTAATAGGTTAATATATGTACACCGTCACTTTAATTAAGTTCTAATCATGAGTGTAAATAAACAAAGTCATTTGAACAAGTACATTATCAAAATTTCATGATCTAAGGATGGGATATGAGCTAATAACACCTTTTAACTTATTTAACTTATCAAACACATCTTCATGGTCTTTGTTCTAGGCAAAGGAAATTTATTTTGTGATATTATGGAACAAATCTGCTGAATCCGCACAAACTGAGCATCAAATGGTAGCATCAATGTTAGATTTTTTGGGAGTACCATACCTTCTCTAACATTTTACCACAGGTAATTTGCACACAAACCAATTCAGGCTTACTCTAATTTATGACCGCTCCTGCTTTCTGAACTACATCAAACAATTTTTTTTCCTTTCAAGGTACTTTTCCCATATTGACCTATAAATGAGTATTTGATCCAGATAATGATACACCCTGGCAAATTCCTAGGTAATGGACCACATCAAATGCTGGAAAATGGAAGGAAGCATCATTGCGTAATCCGAAAAGCATTACTTTGAATTGGAATACGCCTTTTATTAGATCCAGTTTGGTAACCGAATTAGCATTGCCTATTTTACCAATATAGTTAGAAATTTTTGGTAAAGGAAAATGATCAACCACAGGGATTGCCTGGATGACTTAACATTAGGTACAAGTTTGATTTTATGTTTCATCTTTAGTGTCCTACTTTAAAATACTGTGGATGCTTTAAAATCAAATTGAATTAAATACGATCCTCTGTATTAATAAAGAAACTTCAATTAATTTATGGCCATTCTTGAGACTAATTAGAAAATTCTTTAAATAAGTCCTTTGGCAGGGTAGTTCAACCTTATAATTTAAGACATACATTCTTAACGGTTAAAGTTGTCCTTGTTTATTTAGCTTTAACACAAGAACAGTAACCAACTTCAACATTCCTCACCGTAGATTTCCCATTAATTCCAAATTTCCAAGACGTAGGTTACCTATCAAATGTTAGTTTAATGTCAGACTGTGATTTCTTGAGGATAACTTCTACCCACTTACTAGTGTATGTAAGTCAAACTCTGAATTCAGTTATAAATTGAAGTCTATTCTTATTCTCGGAAGCACTTCCCCTGTGATCTCTAATTACATCCATAGGTCTTTATATATATAATAATATATATATATATATATATATATATATATATATATATATATATATATATTGCAGATATTTATATTTCAGCATTTATACAGGTGTATGAACTTCTCTAGCTGAATAATTGCTGATCTGTGAAAAGTTCTCAGAATCTCAGTCCGGGAGATTGAAAAGTGGATGTGTCGAACAGTTTTATACCTTGACATTACATTCTTCGAAATGGAAATAATCAGCACTTGGTGGTCGTTCTTCTATGCTCGATACATGACTTTTGGCCATGATCCGAAGCGTGGGTACAACGTGACCAGGGCATGGAGGTCATGTGTTGCTTTACTTTGGATGCCAGGTGAGGTGTGATGCAATGGAATCTTCTTTAACAAAATTTGTTACATGTCAGTGATGTCGTCACACTAAAGGAGAGTGTCTTATCAGCGAGTTTGTGTGCTTGTTAATGGCATTACACCTGGCTTGAGGAGTGTCCATAGAACTATAGTTCACTACCACATAAGAATTTCTTCCTTTGGAGTTGTTGGTGAAACTGCAAGAAACTGTGAGATGGCCATAGAGAGTAAGTAGGATATTGTCCGTGTTACTATTTGGCAATCTCTATGAAATGTACCCATGCTGAGAACCCTTTCTTTACTTTATTTTATGATGCATTTTTCTTTTTATTTGATGTTTTACAAATTGTTGAATTCTAATGGGAGCATGACTTCTTTCTGACAGGAATTCTTTTTAAGTAGCCCCCATGAAAATGTTTGATTACTGAAGGAAAGATACGAAGAGACTATTTCCTATGTGACATTTTGTTTTTAGAATGAACATGCCAATGTCCGAATGGAGGTGTTTCCTTTTTTATATAAGTTTTGGCTCCATAGATCTTGTATTTGGTTTAGTCCACCATGTGTTGCTGGAGAGCATTCCATTCTCTCTATAAGGCGTCTGTATTTGTCATAGATCTGGTCAATTTAAATTTCCTTGATAGAGTTTTGAATGTTTTTTTTTTTCCTAGAATAAATTTTATTTTTGTAACTCAGAATTTCAATCAGTTGTCTACACTAATGTGGGGTTGTCTGTGTGTATTGAGGATATTCTTTCAGGATGGCCATTGCACTGTGACGCCAACCAGGTAGCATATTGACTTAAGTGTTTACGCCCTAGCTGACATGGGGCTGCTCGGCCACTCACTGCCCGCAAAGACAGTGATGTAGGAATTCTGCAAATCATTGGAGGAGGACGAATGATCTTGATTCATTTGTTGCTTTAATACATTCAATAATAAAGCCGTAAATTTCTGGAATTTCCATAGCTTAAAAAAAGTAACAGAAAATTCCTAAGATTAGATTCAATTACATCATTCTAACATAGATTTTCTTGTTTTAAACGAATTCTGGTGCTCAGGGATTTCATATAAGTTGTGGAAAAAACTGTTATAGTTCCTTTTTTTAAAAACCCGGAAAGGACCCTAGTCATCCCAAAAAGTTTATTAGGCCTAATTGCTCTTACCAGCTGTGTCTTCAAGATTTATGAACGAATGGTGAATTTTCGTCTGATATGGTTATTAGAAACAAAGAACCTGTTGTCGAAGAGGCAATTTGGCTTTCGCAAGAATAGAAGTACTTTGGATCCCTTATTATGTCTCACACGTGAGATTCAGAATGCTTTTGCAGTCCAAAATCAAACCATTGCAGTGTTCTTTGATCTGGAAAAAGCATTTGATACTACCTGGAGGGCTGGTATTTTAATGCAGCTGGTTGAATGGCGTATTGGTGGCAATATGTTTAATTTTGCCAAAGACTTCCTGTCTGACCGGTACCTTAAAGTTAGAATTGGCTCTACCTTCTCATCAGAGTATCTTCAGGAAGAAGGCATTCCATAAGCGAGTGTGCTTAGTCCAACCTTTTTCAGTATTGCCATTAATGGTTTACTTGAACATCTCCCTGTGGAGTAACTGGTCAAGCAGTCGCGATGATATTGTTGTCGTCTGTAGTAGAGCTACTGCAGTTGAAGCTTGTACTAAAATTCAGTTTGCAATTAATGCTGCTACTTCCTGGGGTAATAGTAAAGGTTTCAAATTTTCTGCAGAAAAAACTAATGCTATACGTTTTTGCAGAACACGAAGAAGGGAAGAGATTCCAACCTTATTTTTAGAAGGTTCTATCTTGCTTTATGAAGATAGTCAAATATTTAGGAATTATTTTTGACAAAAAATTGACTTTTGCTGAACATATAAATGAGACTGTAGTAAATGTTAAACAGCGGTACAATATTCTTAAAGTTGTTAGTAACCTGAATTTTGGAGCCGACCGTACTACTTTATTAAGAATTTATCAGGCACTATGCTTGAGTAAGATTGATTATGGATCTCAGGTTTATGGCTCTGCATGTAAGACCTTGTTAGGTAAGCTGGATGTAGTACACAATATGGCATTGCGTATTTGTACAGGTGCTTTTAAAACGTCTCCTGTTGAGAGCCTTTATGTAGACTCTGGTTTTCTTCCTCTTTTCATTCGGAGGGAGGAACAAGGTCTCCGATATTTGTCAAGAGCACTAACCTCTCAATCTAATCCAAATTTTAAGTATATAAAACATCCTGTTGACAGAGCACCAACTAAACCTACATTGCCTAAGCCCCTTGAAGTTAGATTAAACATAAGTGCGAGAGAGGTAGGCCTTATTCCTCCACTGGTTATGGAAACTACATTTTCTAAATTCCCTCCTTGGTGTAGGCCTCCTTTAGATATTTGCCAAGTTAGAGACAACAAAAAGATCAGCTCAAGTGTTCAGCTTAAAAGTAGCTTCTTGGCCCATGTTTCTGAGCATAGTAACTCGATTATATACAGATGGGTCAAAATCAGCAAATGGAGTTGGATGTTCTGTCATCGTCGGTGAGAGAACAATTACAAAAAGCCTCCCTATTAAATTCTCAATTTTTAATGCAGAGATTTTTGCTATTTTTAGCGTTTTGAAATTTATTTTTAGTACAGGTAGCACTGGGGACTCTTATATTATTTATTGTGATTCCCAGAGTTCCCTAGCTGCACTCCAGAAGTTGACGCCATCTAATCAACTCGTCCAAGAGGTGCAGGATTGGCTGGTCCTCCTGCATTCTCGAAAACGCATCGGTGTGAAGTTTTGTTGGGTTCCCTCGCATGTGGGAATTCGTGGTAACGAACTGGCTGATACAGCCGCTAAGCAGGCAGCTTCCTGCCGGGCTTCCCACTCTGTGAGGGTTCCCTGTGAAGATTTTAAACTTTTTATTAAATCATTTTATAGGACTAAGTGGCAGAATCACTGGTCCAACTTGAATAGTAATTTAAAGCTGAAATCGATCAGACCTTCTGTTCATCCCTGGTCCCCATCTGTTGGGATGGATAGAAGATATAGTATAGTTTTAACGCGCCTGCGTATAGGGCATACTTTTTTAACTCACCGGTATCTTTTAACTAGTGGAGCAGAGAGGCAGGTTCCTCAATGCTCCAATTGTAATGTTGGCATTACAGTGAAGCATATATTTGTTGACTGTCCTCTTTATTTTAATCATAGACGTCGGTTTGGTTTCACCAACAAACCTTTGTCAGATATTTTAGTAGAGGGTGCTCCCGTAGAAGAGATTTTTAATTTCTTAAGGAAATCCATTTGTTTTATGATATTTAATTGAGTATTTTAATATGAAGTTTATTTTAATAATTTGGATTAATTATATGTGTACCTTTTTTATTAAATATATCCTGTTGATATATATGCGCTGAATGGCCTTTGGCTCCGGCGCGTGGCAAATGGCCACAAATTTTATAAATTCAATTCAATTCCACTTTAGTCCCCACCTGTCGGGGGTGATTTTGTAGGCTTTGACGATGGCCTCCCTTACACGAGCGAGATCTCCTTGCTCATGAATGGGGAGGGCTTGAAAAGTGATGGCTGCCTTACCTTCAAGGTGTTTTACGAAGATGAGTGCTAAATCGGCAGGAGGAGGCTGGAAGTTCTCCAGGACCTTTTCTACATGACCGAGCCAGGCCTCCGGCTCGGAGTCGTTCCACGGTCGGATGAGGGTGTCCATGCTACTAAGGGTGAAGTGTGATTACCTAGATGTAGAGGGGTGTATGCCAGTGTTGGCCATAGCCAGTTGGTGAGCCCTTTCTGCTGCTTCCTTCCTCTCTTGGAATTCTCTTTCTCCCGTCCTATTCTTTCCTTCTCCTTTTCTTCTCATTCTTTCTCCTCCGCTCGCTCGGCTGCTTCTCTTTTCTTCTGGAGTTCTCGTACTCTCTCCCATTCTAGCCAGGCCTTTCCCTCTCATTGGCTGCCCAAGTAGCTAATTCTTGACCCCCTTTGGAGGAATGGAGGATGTGAGGGCACGAACTGGAAAGTCCTAAGGGGTAATGCAGGCGCTAAGGCCTGGAAATAATGGCCCTAGGACGGAATAACAACAATTAAATTCCATGAAGGTGGAATGAAAATAAATTCTCTTGCAAGTGAACAGACGGAATTACTCGATGCAATGAGTGCTGAAAGACGCAGATGTACATGATCTGGAATGGATTCCTCAAATAGAATTAGATCATCACAAAATATGGGCAGAAATACTGCGCGAATGGTTCCACAGAACAGCAGTCATGGACTGTAAATATTCACTGCAAAGGCGTAAAATAGTGGTCGCACAGACAATTAGTAAACAGACTTGTAATGGGCGTGCATTTACAAATGTGGCAAAATACTCTACATGCGGGTGTAATGACGGGACTCGCGGGCGATATACTCCAGCCAGCATGCTGTAATGTGCATATACGTAACAATGCTGCAGATATATGGGTCACGTTGGCGGACGTAAAATATGTTCACAGCATGGATGATCGGAATGTAAAAGCAGTCAGACTGAAAAGGTAACTGCCAGTCAACAGAAGGCAATGAGATGTGCATATATGTATAAATACGGTAAAGTACTTGTCACACGAGCATATCAAATAGTGGCCTCACGGACGATCAAAATATGAAAGCAGTCAAACAGTCTGAACTTAAATATGCCTGTATGTAAAATACAGCAAAAGTATTTGTCACTAGGGTGAGGAAAATTAATATTGGCCTGATGGACTATTAAAAAATAAAAGCAGTCAACGGACTGAATTGAAATACGCATAACAATGCTGAGGAAAAGATAATAGCAAGCAGTCGATCAGACTGATAAAATAATAAAACCAGTCGACAGGCGATAATGGAATTCGCAACTGCGAATAACATAAAAATATGGCGTTACAAAGTCGTGAAGTTATCTAGTTCCGTGGTTCTTTATTGTTCTTTAAATAGAATACTCAAGTCATTACAGAGTCGAATAATTTGCTCACTTCTCCCAGTTTGGTCCTTGTAATATGAAGAATTTTAGATAGAAATACCTTCTATTTTTACCTCCTTATCACCGAAAATAGACCAATCACGTGAGCAGCTCATCTAAAAAGGTAAAAGGTTCAGCTTACTGACCACAAACCAAAAGTCCAAAACATAGTTGTTCTGAGTGTATACATGTGTGCGGTTTCCCGTCTACCGCACTGGGTAAAATGCTATTTGTTTTTTTAAATGAGTCTGCTCACGTTACCATAAAATAGAAATATTTCTTACAAGTGTGTAATGCGTTAGCGAATTACACATCATGTCTTGCTTGGAGACAGATTGAGCTGTAGAGGCAGCCTTCTTGAATGAAGGAATATGATACATAGTCATTTTAATCTGGAGGCTGTTCGTACTGTCGTCAAGGCAGTTTGGGGTGTGTCGAGTATTTACATTAGTTTGTATGGATGTCACAGGTCTAACTGACCAAGGCAATTGCGAGAGGCACATTCCTTTTGTGAGAAGAAAGAGGTTGGTTTGGTAAACGCCAGGTGTCGGGAGAAAAACCCCTTCTTAAAAGGTATGGCACATATTTTATATGACTTAGAAAACAGTTGCTTTTGAAAAGAGAGAGAAGTGTGAAATGTATTCCTTACTTAACATTGCTTTTGAAAAGAGAGAGAAGTGTGAAATGTATTCCTTACTTAACATTGCTTTTGAAAAAGAGAGAAGTGTGAAGTGTATATCTTTATTCAATACTATATTATGCATCTTTATTACAGATGGGCTCTATTCCATGATATTAGAGACAGGATTCTCTATCCTGACAAATACAATGAAACGATTGACATTTTGGGTCTGGGAGTGAATACTTAGCCAGGAGAATGGAATGATAACTTAATAGTTTTTTTGTGGGCAGACTTGGGTTTTTATCACTATGACTTATTAATCATTTTGTCCTATTTTATGTTCATCTGCTTTGGGTAAAAAATAGTATATTTTTGTATTTATGAGAGCTTAATACCCTAATGACATGTTTGCAGATAGAGGGCACCATTGACAACAGGTAAGGGTTTCCAATTTGTGTAGTTTTGATAAAAGGGTGTAAGATATTTCCCCTTATTCAAGATAATTTCTTCTGCTCTTCTTTGAACAACTCTACTTACGAGAAAGAAAGGAACTGGAAAAATATAGATGAATGAATGAATGAATGAATAGACTCAGGGGACTTCCTGCCTATTTACCTCCTCAGAGGTTATCTCTATTTTGTTGCTGCATGCCTACAACCCTACTTAGTTCATGGCGAGTGGGGCTGAAACTATGAGAGAGAGAGAGAGAGAGAGAGAGAGATGACTCGCTCTGAACATTAATGCTTCAAAATTTCTTATTTGTTCGATACAGTGAAACACTCAGAGTGATCTCGCCAAAATGTAATTCCTTGCGACACGAGATTTTCACGATTTATTTCTTTTGCAAAGGAAGCCTGGCAGTGCTTCTTCGGTAATGATAGCACTTCTCTGGCTACCTTGCTTCATGCGAGGCACAGTAAAGTAATGGTTAGTGATTGAAACTTCTCTCTCTCTCTCTCGTAGCTAAATTCAGCATGCACGCAATTCTATGCTTCCTGTTTCTAGCTGAAAAACGTGGCAATCACAATTGGTTTTCCCTAGCAATAAATACCTAAACTTGAAAAAGATACTCTTACCTGGCTGTGGGGTTACTCTTCCTTCCTTTTACTCATATGGGCTTGTGGCGCTGGAATTTCAGGTTCGTTTTTCTTTCATGAAATCACTTTAACATTAAAGGTCTACACTGATCTGAATTAAGTCTAAGGGCTCCTGCAATGGATGCTTATTTATGACTGCAACTAATAGGGAGTTCGATCAAACCTAATCGGATCAGAAAAAATAAGGGAGTCGGCTGAAGGCCAGATACAAGTTAAGGGAAATTTTCGTAAGGAAACTCCCAAGGGTTGAATTTACAGGGGAATGTATTTAACACCTGAACTTTAATTTATTAATTCAGGGCGCCTCACATAATAATTGCTGGGAGCAATGAGCACGCATTCAGGGACACATGTGATGATTCACAGCATGCTTTACGGGCTCAGAGCACAAGGACAGTGAGGGAGATCCTCCTCCACAGCAGAAATTGCAGACACCTTTCTCCTGATATATTGCTTCAAAATAGTGTAGACAAAGGAAGTCGACTTCTTCAAGGTGTCGGTAAGGGCCAGGACGTTGCCAAGGGGGGTCATCACACACATGTGAGTAAGTGACTTTTTATTAACTAAACTTCCTTAAGTAGCGGGTCTTGGGAGCCAACATCTTGCTGAATCTGTAAAGCACGAAAGAGGACAGCACAAGAAAAGCAAGAGAAGAGTGGGATGCATAAGAGAAAGAGAAAAGGAGAATTGGAGGCTTTTGCTTTATTGAATATATGTATATTATTCTGAACTGCTCGTTCCCTCCAAAAAAAATGTAGTTAACACTGAAAAATTTGGCCTTGAATGGAGGACGAGAGATCAGAACAAAAAGAAAAAAACTACTAAGGCATAAGGCCAATATTACAAAGGAAGGAGGAGACTAATAAGGGGTGTCGATTGGTCGACCCACCGGAAACATGTGGCTGGGGCAATCCAGACACGGGGTTTTGAAATTTTGCGCAAACGGATTGAAAATGCAAGCTTGCTCCAAGGGTTTCTAATCTCTACCACAACCAGGCACGGTGTTTGTCTGCAAAGAAAGGAAACTGGCATAAGGCGGGGGGCACATGAGGGCGAACGTTACACACTACTTTCTTTCAATCAAAAGTTTACAGGCCACACATGGGGAAATGAAAGGTCTGGGAATTTACACAAAGAGAACTATTTCGTTGCTTGAATTTACTAGGGGGATGTTCACTAGTATCACAGGGGGAGTAATCACAGAATTGAACCCAGATTGGGGGAGTGAGAAACTAAACAAAGGAGGGTTGCCATTGCCTTGGAAAAAGGAAATTAAATACAGACAAAGGTAAAACAATTCCCTGGCTGAACTGGAATTACTCACACAGTTCCTGGATCCTGGGCTTGGGTGCAGTCGTCTCCTTGATGTTTCTGTGCACTATGGACTTTTTTTTTTTTTTTTTTAAATACTTGGGACTTCCCAGAGGAGAACAGGGGGGAAGCAGAAAGGGGAGAAACGGCGTCTGCAGGGCGAGGTTGCGGGAACCTCTGACCTCTCTTAGGTCTACCGTGCTTCTGAGAACAAGCCGATGGCCTCTGATCCTTTTAAATCCTCGTCTCTGTGGGTGGTAATTACCCCAACAGCCAATGGGAGAAGAGATAGCTTTTTCGAGAGAATGGATGCTTACAGTTCAAAGGGGCAACTTGCATATAGACAAAGATGTATGAAACTGGTAAAAAGACTTTACTTTCCTTGGTTCTGGCTTCAAATCTTGAACATATATATATATATATGTATATATATATATAGATATATATTATATATATAACATACATATAGATTACTATACATACACATACATAAGTGAGACAATTATTTTT
>NC_087200.1:111495973-111505973 GCF_015104395.2 Macrobrachium nipponense | reverse complement strand
AGTGCTACCCCGAAACATTCATACGAGTGTAACGTAAGAAAAAAAACATTATCGTAGTTTGGAGCAATGCAGATGTCCAGACAACCTTGAATCAAGGTCGTAAAAGATCTTCTTCATGTAATATTGTATCAAGGTCAGCCCGGTCTTCAGCGGCGCAATCATTAGAATAATAAATAGGCAGGAGAGTTGCATACTGACTGAAGAATACAGTTTTTTTACCTAGTTCAGGAAAACGGGTTAGGAGTAGCATTTTAACGCAGACATATGCAGCGAGTTATCAGTGTGGCACCGTGCCAGAAACAAACCCTCACACTATGTGTGGAGAAGTACTCCTACGTTGCAAAAGACTTTAGAAATTGTTTAATTCAGCTGTTGTGAATAAAAAAACAAGTAAAAAATGGTATGTTTGATGATTGGAGGTTTGATGATTAACATACCAATTTGCAGCCCTGTAGCCTCTGTAGTTTTTAAGATCTAAGGGTGGACGGACAGACAAAAGCCATCTCAAGTTTTGCATTCGCACAATTTTTACCATCCCTCTTCAATAACTCCAAAAACTAAATTTTCTCCGGATTTCTAATAAGTTTACAATCGATTTATACATAACCTCTTTATGTTGCTTGTTATAGTTTTTACTATACGTTCGACATTTTTTATACCTTTTACCATACCCAACATCTCTTTTAAGATTTTTTTAGTTATCCTACGCAAATTTTGAATTTGTTTGATTGTAAAATTGGCCAAATACTGCAATAATTTTACGTTCATTTTGCAGATTTTCGAATTTGCTATGCGACATTATTTTAGTGACATTTCTTGTCAGGTAGAACTATTCATTCTTGATTAATTCGTGTCTGTTGTCCTATTGTCATTTATATTTCGTCGTTATTTTGCATTTTGCATTTTTTTTTTCTTTATATAATTTCACAATCTTGAAATGACGAATAATTTCTTTTATCAGCGCCATACTTGATTTTTCTCGTTGTTTTTGCCGTACGCTTTTATTGCTTCTTTTTTTTCACGTACCACTCTTGGTTTTTTTTTATTTATTCATTGAGCCATACACTTTTATGATGCCTCAAGTATCATTCACCTTATGTATATCGCATGGATTTCTTACCCGTGTTTACAAGATTTTACTTTTCCTAAGCAACTATTTTTACCAATATCGTGTAATATTTACCTTTAAGATGGTGAACACGTTTCAGCTTTTTCTAGATGTTATTATCATCTCGTGAATTTTTACTAATCACTAGTTTCTAATGTATGCTAAATACATTTTTATTTTATTTTTTTCATATTTTCAAAAGCTGTTTTGCAAATTCCCAACAAATAATAGTAAGAAGCTTCAATTACCCTAAATCATTCTTCCAGTGCATTTTTGTTTTGAAGTTATACATGCTTTTATTACTTCGTTACGATGCTTTTAATAATAAGATTTCTTGTTCTATTTGCTTGTGGAAATAAAGTAACTTGACTATCTGACGGCAGTTCGGTATGTCAACTTTTCCTCTACTTTAAAAAATTTATATGTTAAACTCGTAGCAGACACTTAGATGCAATTTTTTCTCTTAGATAGAAGTTTTTCAATTCATTATCAAAGATATGTAGAAGCTAGCTTTAACTGTTCATGGAAAATGTTATTGTAAGCTCAGATAAAACTGATACTGCACATGAAAACTTCTGTTGGACCGTAAGAGAAATGATCCTTATTGCCTCTTCATCCTAAGATATTTGAGGCCTGTATTTTTGTTGCTACTTTGGCAGCAGGCAATCTCACTTGGAAATATATGATGCAAGACAAACCGCTTCTTTTTGTATTTGGACTGCTGACCTATGGTTTGCCAGGCCAGTACTATAGTCGCTCACTCAAATAAAGCATATAAGGAATGAAACCAAATGTTCTACCTTAAATACTTAGGAATCATAGGGGGCTAACTGTCCCCTTGTCTATAGTTTTATCCGCTCTCTTGCCCCACCTGCAGCGAGTTGACTTATTTAATTCCCGTGTCATAGGAAGTGAGGTGAAGTGTGTCCCATGGTATTTCGACATCAATGAGTGATACTTTCTTCTTGACTTTGTCAATGAACGTCACGTCTGGTCTATTTGCACGCATCACTCTATCCGTTCTGAAACCATAGCCCCAGAGGATCTTTGCCTGATCGTTTTCTATCACTCCCTCAGGTTGGTGCTCGTACCACTTATTACTGCAAGGTAGCTGATGTTTCTTGCACAGGCTCCAGTGGAGGGCTTTTGCCACTGAATCATGCCTCTTTTTGTACTGGTTCTGTGCAAGTGCCGGGCATTCGCTTGCTATGTGGTTTATGGTTTCATTTTTCGTATTGCACTTCCTACATATGGGAGAGATGTTATTTCCGTCTATCGTTCTATGAACATATCTGGTTCTTAGGGCCTGATCTTGTGCCGCTGTTATCATTCCTTCAGTTTCCTTCTTTAGCTCTCCCCTCTGTAGCCATTGCCATGTGTCAATTGTCCGTGCATTGGTTTGTTGTGCCAGTCCTCTGTTCTGTCTGTCATTCTCCTGTCTCTGTATATTTCTGGGTCTTCGTCTATTTTTATTAGTCCTTCTTCCCATGCACTCTTTAGCCACTCGTCTTCACTGGTTTTCAGATATTGCCCCAGTGCTCTGTTCTCGACGTTGACGCAGTCCTCTATACTTAGTAGTCCTCTCCCTCCTTCCTTTTGTGTTATGTATAGTCTGTCCGTATTTGCTCTTGGGTGCAGTGCTTTGTGTATTGTCATATGTTTCCTGGTTTTCTGATCTATGCTGCGGAGTTCTGCCTTCGTCCATTCCACTATTCCTGCGCTGTATCTGATCACTGGCACTGCTCATGTGTTGATGGCTTTTATCATATTTCCGGCGTTGAGTTTTGACTTGAGTCTCTGCATATATTCTTTCCTGATCGTGTCCTTCATCTCTTGGTGTTTTATATCCCCTCCTTCCATTATTCCCAGGTATTTGTATCCTGTCTCATCTATGTGTTTGATGTTGCTCCCATCTGGTAGCTTTATCATTATCATTATCATTATCATTATCATTATCATTATTATTATTATTATTTAGACTGCTGTATGGCTGGCTGTTCTCAAGAATTCTTTCCTAGATGAGTGATGAAAATATTAGCAAGAATGAAGTTGAAAAGGCTATTCTCATTTGATTCCAAATTGAAATGATTTGAGTGAAGTGCTGGCCTTAACTATGAAATGGCCCAGTAATGATCTAGTTCTGAGGTACGAGAATGAGCTCCAGTAAAACTCATAACTGCTAATTAACACATGTAATGTGGTACCTCTCCATGGATCGTTTTGCTTAGTTAACCATGTTCATAATAATTCTGAATATTGGGCGATAGTTCGTATAGCATCGATACCAGATTTTCTTTTTCACAGAACTTAACAAAACTAAGCGCTTTTTCCCAGATTTCCTATGATATGTTACAGATGTTTTGACTTGCCATTAGTATGAAATTGTATATGTTATCTTAAGTAGATAATAGCGATGTTTTCTTTTTCTCAAGAAGGGAAAATGTGTTTTAGACGTGTTACTGTAAAATTTATGTAGCCATCTTCCATAAGTTCTTTTCCAAAATACAACCTCCACCAGCACTTTGTTATTCAGTCCAGTTTCAGAGGTTTGTCTCTCATCAATTTCTTGACAGTTCAGTATATCATTGTAAAAATATCGATTTAGGTTTGGCAATGTTATCAATGCTATAGCATCATGCCATTGTTTTATTTTTTGTCCCCAGTACAGGGGCGTATCGTAGTTGACCTATCTTTCTGACTGGTCCTTATATAACGGTTCACCCCTAAGGTTGAAGGTTTTTAAAGCTCTGCATATCCTTATATATATATATATATATATATATATATATATATATATATATATATATATATATATATATATATATATGTTGTGTGTGTGTGTGTGTGGTGTATAATATATATAGATATATATAAAATATATATATATAGATTATAAATATTATATATATATATAAAATTATATTTAATTATATAAATATAAATAATTATATAAATAATATATATAATATATATATTTTCTATATATATATATATATATATAAATATACATATATATACATATATATATGTATGTATGGATGTATATATTGAACCGTTGTGCAGAAGAGGGCAAACCTAGAATTCAGATGGGAAATTAAGCTAGGTCATAACTTTTAAACAGGACAAGATAAACTAAATATTTGGCCCGCATACTATAGTAAAGAAGCTGATGTGCAATGAGGTCAAAATTAAAATCATACATAAGGGTCAAAGGGCAAGTAGAAATTGACCACCCCATTTTTATCTAGTGTTTATCTTGAAATGCACATAATGTCCCACTTTTTAATTTATTTTTCTCTCCTCTTTCCTCGCATATTCGTGTTCTACTCAGTAGAATATGGTTTTGAATATTGATAAAACTTATATGCTTCTTAGACCATAATATTTTTTAATCTACACTTGCATCACTATTGTATCTAAGTCTTGACATTGATTTTTCTCCAGATTCAAAACCCCTAATAAATGTCGTAGATCCTACAAGGTCTAACGTTGTAGGTATTTATTAGAATGAATTCTAGAATTCAGTTATTATTGTTTAATGAAAACTGGATATTGGAACTCATTTCAAAATAAATTCCCCGACTTTCATTGTTCTGCGAATATTGGAGAGTTCTGACATTTCATCTTCGTTTTACATTCAGTACCCTTTCTTTGTCCCTCACTTTGAAAAATCAGACTTTGTGCCTTCGTGTTGGTATCAAACCCTGACGTTCGTTGATGTTTATGGCACAAGAACGCCGACATTGCAATATTGCTTTAAAATGAAGTTTCCGATTACATTAACCTAAGACTCTACTTCCTATTTTAGGGATCATGTCTTGTTTTCTGACCTGATAAGAAAGTTTTCTCATTCCAGACTTTCGTTTAGACTTGAATTTCTTGCGCATCTTTTTTTCCATAAAATTCTAAAAATTTTCTGTATATCTACCGACGAATCATTGAAGTTGTATCCGATTTTTTTGTTATAGTTCCATTAAGAAAATATTTATATTTTGTAGTTGTAATTATTAACACTTAGATACACTTTTTGTTTTCTTATCTGATGGGGGAAAAAATGAAAACTTGCAAGTTTTTTAATAGCATTTTATTTAATTTGTAATATGCTTGCTCATACAGTCTTGACTATAGCTTACGAAGATGCTTTGTTGTGGAACTGGTGTAGAAGGTTTCATTTGAAGAATATTACTTCAGGTTTTTAGAAATTATTACGGGGGTTTTGCAAATATTGTTCGTGTGTCGTGATTAGTTTTGGGAGTTTTTAAGAGTCACACTCCATTTTCATATAACCAGTGAAGATCAAAATTTATTAACTAAGTGAGAAAATATCTATAATCAGCTATATTGAATACTTGAAATCTTTCAAGGGGTCACAGTTTTTCTTCCTTGTGCTGTAATCGGCCAACTGAAAATGGTTATCAAATCTTGGTTTTACTTAATTTCATTTGGCATACCTAAGAAGAGCAGTACGTGATTTGTACAGAACACCACTTCTAATATTATATTATTGATAGTGGTATGTATCAGCGTCACGCTCTATTGAAAACATTGATCATTTTGCAATGAGATCGCGGTAGGTCGTCTCCTTTCCACGTTAAGTTGTCTGCCAAGATAGCGGACATTTAACGTTCATGTTTTTAGTTAATGATCTACTGTAAGTTCCAAGTCTTAGTATGAGCACTCTTTACAACATTAGTGAGACGCATGTCCTTGGCAATATTTCTACACATGTACACTTTGTTCGCCTCATACGTTTAAGCTTGTCTGACGTACTAATATTTATAAAACAAAGACAGAACTGATTTTTGACAGCAGTCGTGAATATATTACTTGTTCATGTAGGTTGAGTCATTTAGTTAACAAGGGAGTGCTGTTAAGCAGTATTAAAATCGTAACTTGAAGATGTCTTGGTTACGATGCTGAAAGTGTTGTTGCCATGCGGGCAGAGGTCATTGATAGCAGTAACTTACTGTCCTGTTCGGACTGTTGACACTTACAGTGATGACTATCATTAATGAGCGTAGAGGAAAGAGTTGTTGCCTTTAATTACAATGATGACTTGAGGCTATACGTATCTAGTCCCTATTTTGAATAGGCTCGTAAAGTGAAATTAACAATTTCATTTGCTCGGATCCATTTTGCGCTGTTGAAGAAACAGGCTGTAATCGGGGTTATGGAAGTCATAATGTCCGTTGCCGTAACCTTCGGCAGGAGGAATATTTTTTTATAGTAATCTTTCAGCAAGAAATGGGCCCTCTCTCTCTCTCTCTCTCTCTCTCTCTCTCTCTCTCTCTCTCTCTCTCTCTCTCTCTCTCTCTGAAGTTGAGCTTTCTTTAAATCCGGCAGCACTCTTATTTATTTATTTATTTATTTGTTGTCTCCAATTTCTTATGCTCATATTCCCGATTTATCAATGTGCATAGTTCACTGTTTTCTTTTTATGAACTGTAGTGGCGATTGTGTGTCACGACCAAGTTTTAATATGCATTTTGTCTCAAAAACACTGTTTGTGAATATTCTCACCTAACTGTAATTGCTGACAGGGCTTGCTGAGAGAGAGAGAGAGAGAGAGAGAGAGAGAGAGAGAGAGAGAGAGAGAGGATGAGGATGAGGATGAACTCACAAGGGAGTGCTCGTGTTGTGGGGCGTCACCCACGTAAGCGGCGGCTGACCCCAAAAAACTTCCGTATGCGTTGAATCTGTCACAACAACATTTCCTCTCTCTCTCTCTCTCTCTCTCTCTCTCTCTCTCTCTCTCTCTCACACGACCTGTCAGTCAGTTAGGTGTATTATATGATGTCGTTGGTTGACCTGCATCGTCTGGTGTATCATTTCCTGACTAGTTTTTCTTCGGACTTACTGTCAGTACCTGTGGCAATTTTTGCCCTGCAGAGGTGAGAAGGTGGTGTTGCTTTTTGCGACTCTTTGGAAGCCCCGAAGTATTTCCTGTTTGCCCATTCTCTTTTTGCGTGAGACCTAGGTTTCATCTCCTTGCTCCTTAGGGCGAAATTCTCTCTCTCTCTCTCTCTCTCTCTCTCTCTCTCTCTCTCTCTCTCTCTCTCTCTCTCTCTCTCTCTCGTATACTATTATTGTCAAGTTATCTGTTTTCGTGGTTCTTTTGTGTGTATTTGGGTTTAATTTGTTTATATTTTTTTTACAGTGGCTGTGGTTTTACGATAGTGAATAATCTACTGGAAATAGTTAGCTTTACCACTCTATAAATTGATATTCCTGATAATGGCTGGTTCATTTTCTTAATTCCACTTTTTTGCTTCGATAACCTCGTATTATACCTTGTTTGATATGCAGGAAAAATATAGTTTGCAGTAAAATAAGCAAGTCAAAATTTTCTAATGCTATTAGTAGTCAAGTGTCAAGTTGGAAATATATTTAAGTCCGATAAATTATTTATCTGGCCATAGAATAATTCCATACGATATCCTTAAACTCACCCATGCACAAGATGCACCAAGAATAATGTTTGCTTTGAATGTACTTTGTTGAAAGTTATATGCTTAAAAAAAGAAAAAGTTTACCATAAAATAAATTAGGAATATACTTAATTAAAAAATACCTGGGGATATTAACATGATGTTCTTAGTAATACCATCAAATAAAATTATGATGAAATATAAGGGAATTACTCTGATATTAGGAATTCAAGCCTATTGACTGAACCATTTTTGCTTTTAATATAGTTACTTGAAAAATATAAAAAGACATCTTGATCCCGCCTTAATACATAAAGTAGAAATATAAAGCTCAAACCAAGTTCGAACTATCTGTGAAAACTGTGAATATGTAGTACAAGACTGGTGTTACCAGTCATTGTTTACAGTAAGATAGATTCCAGTCTCTTGCTTGGTGCAATTTTTCTTCATAATATAATATTAGTTTTCCTTCAGTAAAAATTGCCAGTGGAGAGGGCAAGCAAACACTCATATTTAGTTGGCATCCCTTCAGAAAAAATTATTAAAGGGCAGAAGAATGTAGGCCTTGCTTTACACGGAAAAAGGCAGGTTAAAAGAGCCAGAAAGACACGGGAAGGTATATAGAAGTTCACACAAAAATTCTGTGTAGGTATTTTATAATATTGTCTCTACACGCTGAATGTGAGTAATCGTGATTCGTGAACAGTGTGTGAATATTGATACTGGAATTTCATATTTTAATTCTTTTGATATAGTTTTGATGTTGTAGTTATATTTCTTAATTCCTTGGCATGTCTGTCCGTATACTGGAGTTATATTTCTTATTTCACTTGGAGTTGTTTTTGGAACTGGAGTGAGGTTTTTCAATCTAGTGCCATGGCTGTTGATTAAATATGTATTTCTTCAAATTTTTGGCGTCGCTATTGAAGTTTTAGTGAAATTTCCGAATTCTCTCGGCATGGCTTTTGATGTCAGAGTCCCAGGTATTAGTTAGTCTTGGTAAGAGTTATGATTATTCTTTGTACTCACGATAAGTCTTTTGATATTGACGTCAGAGTTAGCATTAATTACTTCCATTACCATTGATGTTGGAGTTATACTTCTTGATTTCATTATTGCATTATGTCTTGGACTGGATGTTGAAATTCTAGTTAAATATCTCAGTAATCTTGATAGGGCCTTTGATGTTGTAGTTACATTCCTATTCTTTGGTTATGGTTATTGATATTCGAGTTACATTGACTAATTCGGTTGCCTTATAAGGCAGTATGGGTGAAGTACCATTTAGTTAATTCTTCAGTCATTATATATGTGAGATAACGTAGCTTTTTGTAATAAACTGTTAAGGTGCGTCAAATGTATCTAGTTAATATTTTGCTACTACTTTGAAGAGCTGTCGATTTTCTTTCAGGGCCTGTCCCTGAAATGGGCTATTGCTGTCAGTGCACCTCATGCGGTGCATTGTAAGCATTACTTTAGCTTCTTTGAAGCGTCCCTTCGGCCCCTAGCTGTAACCCCTTCCATTCCTTTTACTGTGCCTCCGTTCACACTGTCCTCCACCTTACTTTCCAACCACTTCTAACAATTGTTTCTCAGTTCAACTGTGAGGTTGTCCTCATATTATACATTTCAAACCTTTTTACTGTCAGTTTTCCTTTCAGCGCTGAATGACCTTTTACGTCCCAGTACTTGGCCTTTGACCAAAATTCTATATTCCATTCCATTCAGTGTCTGTGCCTCTAGACTTTTTCTCATATATGTCCAAGTTATAGTCATTTCTTTTTCTCATGTGTCCAAATTATAGTCAGTTCTTTTCTCATATGTGTCCAAATTATAGTCAGTTCTTTTTCTCACATGTGTTCAAATTTTAGTCTGTTCTTAATCTCATATGTGTCCAAATTTTAATAATGCAGATTAATTTTCATGATCATTGAGATTTTAGGCCAATTCTCACATTGCGATATGTGTGAACCTGTCGTAAGGCGACACATATAATTTTTATAATTATCGAAAGTGCTGTAAGGTTGGAATCGATCGAAATAAGTAACCAAGGAGATTTTCCACTCCGAAGACTATTAGGTCTAAAATATTTGTAATTGAAATTTCCTAACTTGCAGTGTTTGCGGATGTGAAAAATATTACCCATTAATTTAACTTTCAGTTCAGGTATTAGTTTCATAAAAACAAATTGTATTTGAAATACACCGAACTATTGAAATTGCACTGGAAAGGCTTAATCAGCCTTTTTACATTAGGAACCCGTAATCAGGTCACGTCGGTTCTAGTGACTCGCTAGACTTCTTGAATTATTGTGTTAGAGATTTCATTACTGTTGTTTGTTAGAGAAAGTTTAGCCAAAATCAGGACTAACATTAAGAATATCATATTAAATTTTTGTACGTTCTCTGTATTGTTTCGTTAACGTTGTGAATGCAGGTTGGTATACACATTCATTTCTTACATA
>NC_087200.1:111465973-111490973 GCF_015104395.2 Macrobrachium nipponense | reverse complement strand
ATATATATATATATATATATATATATATATATATATATATATATATATATATATATATATATATATATATATATATATATATATATGTGTGTGTGTGTGTGTGTGTGTAAGTGTGTAAATTGCATAATCCCTATTTTAAGTAACTCACTACATATGCTTAATTAATCCTCCGAATTGCTTTCATCACTGCCACTTAGAAACTCTTCATAATTTCAATATTCTTGAAAGGATCCTCTCACATCTTCAGGCATAACATTCTCATGCTATCTCAGCTCTAGTTATTCTGTCCATCCTTTGTCAACAATGTTTCCAGTCTCATGACTACTTTTGATTGCCGGACCCCATTCTCAAACATTGAAGTTTGATAGTAGAAGGTATAGTCTAAGAGTCTCCTAGTATGGTGGTAGCATTGAAGCATTGACATATCAGTGATCTTGTTCTGCTTGCTAAGTTTGTGGTCAAATATTGACACTTTTATCCTTTATTCCACATAGCAGTGCTACATATGCCTCAAGATCTGCCTCAAGTTCTTCAAAAAAAGATACCCCAAGACTGGAAGAAAGTATCCAGAAATTTGGGCTTACATTCCAGCAATTTCTAGCAGGTTGGTGTTCCATTGCAAAAGAAGGAAAAGTTGTAGTCATTGCCTGTGAAGGGGTGAAAGTCAATAAATCAGGTGTTCCACAGAGGGGTTAGAGATGTGTATTTCTGGTGATAGAAGTTCACTTTCGACGTGGTTCGGAAGTCACGTAAAGCAGTTGGTCCCGTTGCTGAATAACCACTGCATACATGCAACGTAAAAACAGTATACAAAAAATAAATAGATAAATATATTGTCTTCTTGGCTGGTGTTAGGTCAATATCACTCATTTTGAAAACCTTTGCGATATTTGCCTGTGTTGGTATCAAGTACAACACTTGCAGCATGGTCAATAAAGTGTGATAACGCAGAACTGCAATATCTACGTCACCAGAGTGGGAGCGAATCATGACTGACCCACTCTCATTATTTCTCATGACATGTACGTGCAAGGTGACCTTGTTATCGGCTTCCTTTTTTGTGGTGCTAAGTTCTGGAACCTCTGTAGTATTCTGATTGGTTACAAGAGTGCATTTCTTGTATGAAGAGAAGTAAAGACTTCCCAGAATACTTTCTCTCTCGGAAAGGAGCACACTCAGGATCACGTCAATCAGTCTTGTTTTGTTCTCCCCATTGGAGAGGAAATCTGTGAAGTTACAGAACAACTTTGATTGTGCTGACTGCACTATTATTTTGGGTGGCGTTCCACGTCTTATCTCTCAACTATTTTTAATGCTCTGTGGTAAGTAAGCATCAGCAACAATATAAATTCTCCTGTAGCCTTTAGGGATGCTTGAAAACACCTATAAAACAAGAGCCTTAAATGTGTTGGGATAAATGTTCTGATCAACTCCATCAAGTCAACCACATAAGCAGCAACACTTTCATTTGTTGGTAGTCTGCCGGCAAGTTCTGATGTGTTGGTTGGATCTTGTGCACAGTTTTCTAATGCAATTTTCATATGGTCACTTTTCACATTTTTTCTTCTTGTACCATCTGCATTTGCTAAGCTCAATGGAACAGGAGTTAAAGGGTACTCTAGGTCTAGGGCTTTCTTGAAATAGATAAATCTACCTTGGCGTGTTGATGTTGTAATTAGCGTCCCTAAGACATCTCGATTAGCTTCTAATACCTTCACTTTGCCCTTCGCCTTAACTTCAATTTTCTTACCGCTGTCGGAAAATGGGAAACTTTGTTGCTTTTTATAGGATCATGAAACATGGTTTCAGTAGACTCAAGTCTTTCTTTTACAAATCTTTCATGTGCACCTTTTGCAACTGACACAGCATAAAGGATTCCATCTGCTAGAGCATTTTTGACAGGTGTTCCAGAGCTGAGATTGTACAATTCATTTGAACTTAGCTTGGATCAAATGGGCTAATTTATTCTAAAGTCGTACCATGGACAAGTTTCTGTTCTTGTTTCTCGGATGTCAGGATGCTGGATGGCTATACTTGTTTGTATGCATCACCTAGATGCTCAGTGTTTGAGAATGTCCTCAAGTTACTTGTATTCTCTGCTTGACTGGCACGGTTGAGTGTTCATTTAAGGATTGATTTCTCATCTGCAGAAAATGCTTTGATGCCACCTGCAACTTCGGAATCTCGGTTGATGGTCTGTTCTTCAGGTAGATCTATTGCAGTGCACAATGCATAGTTACCCTGACCTTGCACTGATAATCCCTTCTTCTCAATCAGCTGATGATGTCCATCATACAGTGACTCGGTGTTCTCCATACACTTGCATAGTTAGCTTTGTTCACATCAAACTAGAAGGGTAGCATGAACTCCCATGCATGTCTTCTCAAAGTTTTTATGAATTTAGGAAATACAGAGGACACTGTGGTATGCGATATATATATATATATATATATATATATAATATATATATATATATATATATATATATATATATATATATATATATATACCGTAGTAGCATTTATCGTGGCCCATTGGAAATCAGTATATCAGTTATTACAAAGCCCTTAACTCTTATTGTTTTCCTCTTCTCTAATCTATACGGCTTTTGTTTTTTTTGTGAAGCCATCGTAGTGCTAAAAAAAAAAAGTAATACTGGAGGTTAGTTTGCTTCTTGCACACACACACATTCACACACATATGTGCGTGTTTATGTGTATGTGCGGTAGCGTGCGTGCGCAACATTCTTGCTCATTTATACCATCCCTATAATTTTCCAAGGAAGATATTGTTAAATTTTGTTTTTCATTATCAGTAAATAAGCAAATTCACTGACTGAACTCTATCGAGTAGGAAATAATAAATATATTGATAGAAATCGAAACACCATTTATATTGGAAGTTATTTTTACATCTGTGTCAACCAATCGTATTGTTTTCATCATGATTTTCTTGCTAATATGGTAGTACAGTAAAGACACTAGTACAGAAACTCTCCAAGAATGTAGAGGAGTTTTATTTGTTACCTGCCGTATTTTTGCAGCGGACAAGGACAGAGAAAGAGTCATTTATCGGTCTGAAATTAATGTGCTATCAGCGAATGAATGAAAAGCCCCGAGGAATGTGTTTATGAAACGGGTGGGTGGAGATAATGATTACGAAGTTCAACATAAAGGCGGTAACTGACTCTTGCTGTTGCCTTCTGTCATCCTCCGTCACAAGTAACACAGATATCTGTGGAAAGGACCAAGAGGTCGAAAGCAGTCATGAGAAAAGAAGAGTGAAGGAGAGACAAAGATGCTAATAAAAGCCTGAGAACGGGTGGGTGGAAGATTATGAGGGCGGAGGGGCAATTGGACAGGGCCGGAGGGTTGTGGGCGGCGCCGCCCGCACGTGCGTAGAGTGCTAGATGTTCGACCCCCTTACAACACGTGGGTGGATGAGAGAGAGAGAGAGAGAGAGAGAGAGAGAGAGAGAATTGATTACAGGGATGAGAAGCACGTGGGCGTATAGGAAGAGACCAGGAACAGAGAGGTAGCCATGGAATGAAGGATATCAATGAGGGAAGGAACTACTATATTGGTGAGTGCCAGGGACGAGGAAGAAGTTGCAAGTCATTCCATGATGAGAAAGTCTAACGTTACCATCTTATTGAATTTATATCAAGTGAAGAGTCCATAAGATTCATTAGCTGCCTCCAATGCATATGCCTTCAGTTAGGACTAGAAACGTCAAACGGCACCGAGAACGATTATGAGAGGTTGAGGGATGTTAGATCATAATCTCTCTCTCTCTCTCTCTCTCTCTCTCTCTCTCTCTCTCTCTCTCTCTCTCTCCAAGCAAAACAGTATGTTTGCTGTGTGTAATTAATGCGGATATTTAGTTTTAGTGGTAGTGGTAGGTGATAATAATGAAAGGATTTACGAAACGATTTGTTTGCCATTAAATTCATTGACGTTTCAATATTAAAGAATGTTTAGGAAAACTCATACCTAATGTTATACGTAAAAGAAAGAATACTTTTTTATGAAAAATCTTAACTAATGTTATGCATAAAAAATTAATAACTTAAATGAATTGAAAGAGGAAGTATGGGTAGCTGTGTTATTTGAGACGTCTTGGAAGTTACTTGGATTTGCATGATAGGTCTGCTTCTTTTTAGGTTTTCCTGAATTAGATAATCTGCTGCAGGTGGGCATTCAAATACATTTTCATCTTCACAAAAGATTGTGATGGCTCATTTTTACTGAATTAATCATGTATTATTACATGATTGTTACCGCTAATGATGGAAACGTTTTCTTTCGTATCGAAGTTAACCTTTCTACCTTACACAATATGTATAAGGTAGACCTCTCTTATCATGGTCATTATCATTATTCTTCCTAGATTTCAGTATATGCCATTATTAGTTAGAATGGTAAATGTAACGCCAATGAATGCCAACGCATTTTTAAGGTGTCTATTCTCGCATCATAATGTACTGAATCTCCAAGAAAAAAGACCAAGTCTGTAAGGATAGGAGTTTCTTGAGCAGGAGCCTGACAGGGCGATGCAGCAACCGCATCCCTGAAGTACTTTTTGAAAACGTTTTGCTATTTTTCCATTTAAATGGGTAAGGAGTTATGGGAACTATATATTATATATTATAATATATATATATATATATATATATATATATATTATAATATGTAATATATATATATATATATATATTATAATATATATATATATATATATATATATAGATATATATATATATATATTATTATACTGAAATCGATCCCTCAGTATAAAGTGTGGGAATGTGACTTACTGGCACTCTTAAAAAGGCCTTGCATGAAGGGACAAAGGTTATAACAAACAAAAATCTATGTTTGAAGGCCAATATTACTGAAAGAAGGAATTTACATAAAACTCTGGACTTGCTGGTGAGGACTCCCACCACTCAGAAGTACACCGGAAGGGTTGATTACCAATGAAGACATAGGTTATTGGGGCCGCGGCATTAGCGAAATTTGGAATAAACCATAGAAAATATTCGACCATTCCAATAAATCGCAGTCTCTCTCTGTTCGACCGTGGCTAAGGCATTCCCTGCATGGCCTGAACATTGGCCTCTTTCGGCTTCACCAACCCACTAACCTATACGGTGGATCCCGGCCCCCCAAGATATATATATATATATATATATATATATATATATATCTATATATAGGTATATATATATATATATGAATATATATATAGCTATATATATATATATAGTATTATATATATATATATATATATATATATATATATAGATATATATATATATATATATATATATATATATATATATAAAATCACCACCACCCTGAACTGGCATTACTTTAGACTGATTACTAGATTAACATTTTGAAGGGCCGCTAGGATCTTCTGCAAGATTTCAGGTGTTCCTCCCTCATCAAGGTACACCACTCGGTTATCTATTTCTTCTAAGACTTTATTCTTTAGATGTTGGAAACAACTGGGGGCATTTCTCAAGCCAAATGGCATTACCTTATATTGGTAACAGCTTTTGGGAGTTTTGAGGGTGGTTAGACGACGTGATTCTTCGGCGAGTGGTACCTGCCAGTATCCCTTCTCCAGGTCGATCTTACTGAGGTAATGAGCACTGCCAGTACTATCCAGGCAGGCTTCTATCCTTGGGAGAGGGTAGGACTCTAGCTCTGTGATGGCATTGAGCTTACGGTAGTCAACACAGAGTCGATCTCCCCCACCTTCCTTAGGGACCAGGACTACTAGGGAGGACCACTCACTATAACTTCACTCTATTAGTCCAAGTTCGAGTTGGGCACAAACCTGTTCGATTCGCCAGGCTTTATCTGGGTTTATTCAGGAGTACCCTTGCGAGGTGGGCTGGACATTCTCCTACACTTTGATGGAGTGTACTGCAGCATCAGGGCAACCCAGCCGATCAGAGACCACTTCAGGGCATTCTTTGACGAGTCCTCGGTTGGCTGTTTTTTTGTCATGGCTGAGTCCCGGCATGATTACCTCTAGCTGTGCCATCACTTCTGAATTTAGGGAGGGTATAGGAATGGCAGTGATGGACCCAACAAGGCATCCAGGCATGGTGATACCCTCTTCCTCTGAGGGTGGGGAGGAGTAGGCTGCGAGCCATGTAGGGTTTCAGCAAGTTGATGTGAGGCCACTTTGCTTTTAGTTTCTCACAGTCCACGAGGCAATTGAGGTCCCTGCATTTTCCCCAAGATGTTGTAGGGCCTGTGAACTGGGTCGCTAAGGGGTGTGAGGCCCCTTTACAGAGGACCAGAACCTGGTCTCCCAAGTTGTAAGATCTAAACTTGGTTCTTTGTTGTACCTTGTCTTGTGATGCAGCTTCATTGTCCTGCATGGTAGCCCAGGCTGCCTTGAGTTTTCATTGAATGACCGGGAGTCCCTTCAGCCCATCTGCCTTCTTTTGTGTCTGCCAAGGCATCATGCAGGATATCCAGTGGCCCTAGAGGGGAGTGGGCATAGAGCAACTCGAACGGGCTGTAGCCTAGAGTCTCCAACGGGGCTCACCCGATAGGGAAGAGGGGATAAGGGAGATTTTCTTCCCATCCAGTGCTGTCATCTTCGCAGAATTTAGCCAGATGGCTCTTAAGGGTTTGATGAAACTGCTCAATAATCCCTTGGCTCTGGGGCCGGTAGGGCACCGAGTGAACGTGCCGTATGCTGTGGCTTGCTAGGTAATTCTGGAACTCATGCGACATGAAGTGCCGGCCTTTGTCTGTATGGATGACCACGGGGAATCCGAATCTACAAAACGGCGGGACTAGGGCCTTATGGCATTCTTCGAGGAGGCACTCCGGACTGGGATGGCTTCGGGATATCTGGTGAACCTATCTATAATGGTTAGGCAGTACTGGTTCCCCTCTTCTCCATTCGCCCTGGTGTGGAACATTAGTCTATGCCAATTCCCTGAAGGGGATACCCATTGCGGGGATACTTCTCAATGGGCTTTCAGGATGACCTCGTTCGGGCAGCCCGTAACTTTGCAGGTGGGACAGAAGGTAACGAAACGTTTTACTGCCTTCCGTAGCCTGGGCCAGTGGAACTTGCTTGCCACAGCCTGCGTCTTCCGGGAGACACCGAAGTGTCTGCCAAGGCCAGTTTTGGGTCAGCCGTATGACTTCTGGCTGAAGGGACTTGGGTACCTTAATCCTCTTATTCATGATAGGGGCTGGGGCTGAGATGTCTCGGGAGACATGGTAGAGGACACCTTGCTCTAATAGGTAGCCATCTGTTACTAGATAAGCTACCTCCTCCTCGGAGGTGGCTGCTTCTTCTCAAGCCTGCTTGTGCATCATCTCTGTTGACAAGGAGGGCAGGAGCACTGAGGGGTCCTCTGGGGAGGACTCAGATGCAAGTGGGTCTTGCAGCCGCCCAACGTCCGAAAGGTCGGTCATACATACAGAGGATCGAGTTTTCCTATGGGCTGATTCTGTATGGGCAGTCATGCATTTAATAGGGATGTTGGTGTCCCTTCACTGGATGAAGTCTTAACCTAGTAGAAGGGGGCAGCCGGTGATTTAACTTATCAGCCACCCTGAACAGGTGATTTTGCCCTTGGGGATGGGCACCCGTGGTGACCCTTAGGCACATAGTCAGGAGGCCCTAGGTTGAGCCATCTATCCAGTAGATGATCATACAGGCATCTTCTTGGATGGCTGCCCTGTTGGGCACAATATCGCGGACCACGTGACTTACCGTGGCACTGGTGTCAATTATGTTCAGCATGGGATGTTGGGTACCATGTTCACTGATTTTGGCTAAACAGATATCATCCAGGCTCAGCCACTCCATAGGCTCATCAAGCTTGGCGAGGGTTTGCACTGCTCGTGCAGCAAGGTTCATAATGCATCTCTGAGAGTTGTAGGAGTAGTGCCCCCGTCCCTTTCACAATGGGACTGGGGAGGGGCCCCATTGCCATGACCATTGCTGGGCTTACCTTACAGACCTTACAGACCTTACAGACCTTACAGACCTTACAGACCTTACATCTTGTTCGGGTTGCCCCAGGTCCCTCAGTGTGAGGCACCTCTAATGTCTACCAGAGAGTTGCTAGTGCATCTTCCGGTATATTTTGCATCTTCCAATCTTGGATGGTCTGGGATGCAGCTTAGATATTTGTCAAGCTTATTCTTAAACACATCTACGCTCACTCCTGATATATTCCTCAGATGAGCTGGCAATGCATTGAATAGACGCTGCATTGCCAATGCTGGTGCGTAGTGGATTAATGTCCTGTGTGCTTTCTTTATTTTTCCTGGTATAGTTTTGGGCACTATTAATCTACCTCTGCATGCTCTTTCTGATATTTTTAGCTCCATGATGTTTTCGGCAATTCCTTCTATCTGTTTCCATGCCTGAATTATCATGTAGTGTTCTCTTCTCCTTTCTAGACTAAATAATTTTAAGGATTGTAGTCTTTCCCAGTATTCAAGATCCTTAACTTCTTTTATTGTAGCTGTAAAGACCCTTTGTACACTCTCTATTTGTGCAATATGCTTTTGATAGTGTGGGTACCATATCATATTGCAATATTTAAGTGGACTATGAACATACATTTAATAAAGCATAATCATGTGTTCAGCTTTTCTTGTTTTGAAGTGCCGTAACAACATTCCCATTATTGCTTTACATTTTGCCAATAGAATTGCTATGTGATCATTGCATAACATGTTCCTATTCAACATCACACCAAAGTCTTTAACTGCTTCCTTATTTGTGATTGTCTCATTATTAGGTCCCCTATAGCATATAGCTTTCCTTCTCTATCTCATAATTTATTTATTCAAATTTATCAGAGTTAAATACCATCCTATTTACCTCTGCCTAATCATGTACTTTGTTAAGGTCTCTTTGTAGCCCATTCCTATCTTCATCACAAGTAATTTCTCTACTTATTCTTGTGTCATCGGCGAAACTACTCACTACAGAGTCCTTAACATTACTGTCTATGTCAGCAATCATAATAACAAACAGTAATGCAGCTAACACCGTATCTTGTGGCACACCTGATATTACCTTAGCTTCATCCGATTTCTCATCATTTGCAATAACTATCTGTTTTCTGTTGTGTAAAAATTCTTTTAACCATCATCCTACTTTGTCCACTATATTATGTTTTCTAATTTTCTTCACAAATATATTATGATCTACCTTGTCAAAAGCTTATGCAAAGTCTAGATAAACCACATCTGTTTCATTTTCGTTTTTCATAGTTTTGTATATATTCTCACGGTGGACTTTTTCCGGGTACAAAACCATGTTTTCCTATATTAACCCTTAAACGCCGAATGGACGTATTAAACGTCGAGTCAAAATCTCCCCCGATTTCCGAATGGACGTACCATACGTCGGCTCAAAAAAGTTTTTTTTAAAATTCGCGGAAAAATACTTAGAGGCCTACCAGCCGAAAACTTTTGAATGACGCGCCTTGGGGGATGTTGGGAGTTCACGGATCAAGGCGTTGTTTTGTTTACAATCGTTACGCAGGCGCGCAAGCGCGAATTTCTTTCTTATCGCACTAAAAAGTATCGGTGACAAATCTCAAAAATTATTTTGTCACTTTGACATAATTTTTGCACCGTTTTAAATTATCCGTTACATGAAGTATTATATATGAAAATGTGCGCAATTTTATTTAAAATACAAAAAAAAAATACTCATGATTGTAACTTTTATCAGTTTTGAAATATTTACATATAAATAACGATGTGCCAAAATTTCAACCTTGTCAACTTTGACTCTACCGAAATGGTCGAAAAACGCAATTGTAAGCTAAAACGCTTATATTGTAGTAATATTCAACTATTTACCTTAATTTTGCAACAAATTGGAAGTCTCTAGCACAATATTTCGATTTATGGTGAATTTATGAATAAACCTTTTCCTTACGTCCGCGCGGTAACTCTTCCGAAAAAATCATACATGCGATTGTGGTAATGTTTGCACCATTTTAAAATTAGCCGTTACATAAAGTTTTATATATGGAAATGTGCGCAATTTCATGCACAATACAACTAAAAACAACCCATGGTTGTAGCTTTTATCAGTTTTGAAATATTTTCATATAAAAAAGGATAAGTGACAAATTTTCAACCTTCGGTCAATTTTGACTCTACCGAAATGGTCGAAAAACGCAATTGTAAGCTAAAACTCTTATATTTTAATAATATTCAATCATTTAACTTCATTTTCTAACAAATTGGAAGTCTCTAGCACAATATTTCGATTTATGGTGAATTTATGAAAAAAATAACATTTTCCTTACGTCCGCGCGGTAACACTTCCGAAAAAATCATACGTGCGTTTGTGGAAATGTTTGCACCATTTTAAATTAGCCGTTACATAAAGTTTTAAATATGAAAATGTGCGCAATTTCATGTAGAATACAACGAAAAATAATTGAAGGTTGTAGCTTTTCCCATTTTCGAAATATTTGCATATAAATCACGATAAATAGAAAAAAAACCACGTTCGGTCAACCTTGACTCTACCGAAATGGTCGAAAAACGTAATTGTAAGCTAAAACTCTTATATTTTAGTAATATTCAATCATTTACCTTCATTTTGCAACAAATTGGAAGTCTCTAGCACAATATTTCGATTTATGGTGAATTTATGAAAAAAACTTTCCTTCCCTCCGCGCGCGGATTCTCCGCCATAAATCTCCGAATTGCGTACATCGAATTCTCGGAAAATTTGCTTCGTTTCATATTGGGCATTTCATAGAGTTTTATATATGAAAATGTGCGCAATTTCATGTAAAATAAAATGAAAAATATTTGAAGGTTGTAGCTTTTCTCATTTTCGAAATATTTGCATATAAATCACAATAAAAAAAAAAAAACCACGTTCGGTCAACTTTGACTCTACCGAAATGGTCGAAAAACGCAATTGTAAGCTAAAACTCTTACAGTATCGTAATATTCAATAATTTGTATTCATTTTGAAACAAATTGGAAGTCTCTAGAACAATATTTAGATTTATGATGAATTCTTTAAAAAAACATTTTTTTACGTATGCGCGTTACGAATTCGTACATCATTTTGTGATAATATTTTTCCGGTGTTGCTTTTATTGTTTTACAATGTATTATATATCAAAATGATTGCAATTTAGTGTACAATACAACGAAAAAAAAAACTCTTTAGCTTTTACCGTTTTTTGCACAGCGTGATTTTAATACAATTATGTATGAATTTTTTTTTTCGCTACCATATATCGCATTATTTACATATGATAATGATATTATTTTTCATTTCTGATAATTGCATACTAAATTTCAGGCAATGACAAAAAAAGGAGCCAAAAATGAACTCTTAATCTTCAAAACTAAGCGCGCTGTGATTTTTTGAAAAAATTATTTTTTCCACTTCCGCGCTCGCTCAAAACCGGCTCCGGAATTCGGGGGAGTTTTTTATTTTTACCGCTTCGGCGTTTAAGGGTTAAACAAATTATTTTTTATTAAATGTTTCATAATATTTTTCTTCATTACCCTTTCATACACTTTCATAATATGTGATGTTAGACTCACAGGCCTGTAAATACTTGCCTCTAGTCTTGATCCACTTTTGAAAGTAGGGGTAATATATGCTAATTTGTGCTCACCATAAATCTTGCCTATATCTACACTTTGTCATAATAATATTCCAAGTGGCTTTGCGATAGAATGAACTACTTTCTTTAACAAAATAGCAGGGACACCATCAGGCCCAGCTGCAGCTCCATTTTTAATTTCATTAATAGCCTGCACAATATCGGTCGCCTGATCCCAACTCCTTGACGAGGTGGGGGGCTTAGGGATCCACTGCAGAGAGAGTATGCCCCTTTATGCCTACGTTCTTTGCTGTGGATCCAACTGAACATTGGGACCTTTTTCTCCTTTAGTCCTCCTCCTTTTAAATTTTCCCATTTCACTCCTCCTCCTTTCGTGGACGACCTTGGCATAGTTTTGGGCTATTGAATTGACTGCTCTTTTAACTTGATGGAGGGTGGAGTTGGATGGCATGCCACTCCACCCATAAAACTAGAGTACCTGACATGGTTGAACGAGGGGAAATTTTTATGTCAAGCCATACCCACAGTGCTGGGTCCGATCTCATGGGACTGACGACCCTTAAGGCATTGTGGGTATGGCTTATATCCAGGTGAGTGTCCCAGGGTAGTTACCACTGTGTAACAGTATTGCCCCTCCCTCAGTTGGGCCTCCCTGGTGAGAGGGACCTCATCCTGGACGAAGTTTACAATTTTAATATATGGAAAATTTAAAAAATATCCCTACGATTTCTGGCACGGATTTGGATCAATCTAATGGAAGCTCAAATCACAAAGACCAGGTTGGTATTAAAACATTAATACAATACATTAAACCAAGGAAATCTCAGTACCGTCATGACCCAACCTGGACTCACTTTGACTCCCTCTTTGGGAGTGGAAATTGGTCAAGGTTTCTAACCATGGAAGCTGAACAAAATATTTCAGCCTTGAAATTAGAAAAATTTTTTACTAAACAGACATCCAACGACAGAAATGTCTTTCAGAAAAATAAAAGAGAAGACTTGGCTTATAGAAGCCACAACAAAAATCCAGTCAGAAGACTATTTGTCTTTAAAAATTATAGATACTATTAATGTTAAAGTGGAAAAGCATGATAATATGAACAGCATTCAGGGTACCATTGTACTTCCAGATAATAATGATGAACCAATTAATAAGAAAATGCTTTTAGACTCTTTGAAAAAGAGATACCCCAATGTTGAAGATTGCGAGCTATATGATATTACAAGTAAAAGAGGCAGTAAACAAATAGTAAAAATAGCAAAAATAAAATTTGAGGGTTCAGATCTACCTCAAAAAATAAAAATTTTAGGCCAAAATAGAGAGTTAAGAACCTATATTCCGAAGCCACTGCAGTATCAAAATTGCAGTAAGTATGGACACACAAAGAGAAATTGTTGGAATGATCCGGTGTACGCTTACTGCGGATCTACAGAACACACCACCAAATGGAAGTGCGGTGAACCAAAATGTGTAAACTGTGGTCAGATCATCATGCTAGATCCAAAGAATGCATGTTTTACATATATAATACGGAATTAAAAATGTTAAAAGAAAGAACAGGCATGTCTATAGCAGAGGCTAAATTAGAATTAAAAGTGAGAGGAATTAAAGATCCTGCTAAGAAATGTACATATTCTTCTATAACAGGAACCAGTAGTGAAACAAAAAAACATTTAGATAGAAGTAACAAGATGCAGCAAAATAGGTCTCAAAAAGAAGTCAGTAATATGCAGGAAAAAACTATGATAGTAAAGAATCAGGAAACAAGTGCAAATGAATTAGATAATATTCTATCAAATTCATTTGAGGTGTTAATGCATATAGAAACACAAGAAGATACTATCATAAAGGTGGAAGTAGGAAGTTATGATGTACCGAAAATTAAAGAGAAAAAGAGACCCTTAGAGAGACACCACCAAAAAACAAAGAAACCAACTATAATTAGAGAAACATTGGTCAAACCAAAAACCAAAGATATGAAGAAAGAACAAAAACAAAATGAGAACATACCTTTATCTCCTAATATAATAATAAAACCTACAGATGCAGAGATCCAAAACACCAAAAAAGTGGAGGATAACCATACCATGGATGATGGTGACTATGTCAAGGGTGATGAGATTACTCCATCACCAATAATCGGTGCAATAAGGACAAATAAAGCAGTAGATATACATGGCACCACATGTGGCTGCAATGATTGCTTCATTGCATTGTGCAATGATAACAAAAATACAACAAAAGATTGCTTAACAAACATTATAAGAAATTTTATGAAATATAGAAAGAAAGAGACCACCGATTTAAACACCCATGAAAAAGGATTTATGTGCATTGAGCACTTAAAATATTAAAAAGATAAACAGCTGAATGTGGTAAATAAAATTTTAGAAAAAATTCAAGTTCATGATAATGCAAAAAAAAGAAAACAAAACACTACCGATATAACATAATATTTTCAATAGTTATATTATACAATGGAACGTAAATGGTCTACAGACCAGATTACACCTGGGAGAAGTACAAAGGTTATTAAAGGAATATGAACCTATGATATTATGTCTACAACATGTCAATAATACATTACCAACAATAGGTAAATATACCTTAATATCAACATCACAGGAAGAAGAAGGAAATTTAGGTACAGCCATATATGTACATAACAAAGTATGTTATGACAAAGTACCTGTAAACATTGCTGACCTCCAAATATCAGGAATTAAAATTCGAATTAAAAACTATAATTATATCATTTATAATTTATGTAACCAACCAAATGAAAATTATGATATTGATAAACTTGGAGAATTACTTAAAAATGCCAAAGAACCTATGTTAATAGTAGGGGATTTTAATGCTCACAACCCAATATGGGACTGTAACTGTTCAAACTCAAATAGAGCAGGAAGTAAAGTAGAAAAACTTATAGATTCAAATGACATGTGATGTATAAGTGATGATGAAGTTAGCACATATTATTCAAAAACACATGGAACATTTTCCTCTGTAGACTTAACTCAATGTTCAACAAGTATAGTTGACAGATTAGATTGGAACACAATTGATGACTTGTACACCAGTGATCATTTCCCAATATTAATTTCCTTTTTACAAGATAACCCAGCAAAACACGTTCCTCACTATAACATTTATAAAGCAGACTGGGAGCAATATGAAATGCATACTATAAGTATACCACCATTTGAATATCTAAAAGACCATAATGAAACTAGTAAGTTTCTTGTTAATTTCATCAAAAATGTTGCTGATAAAGCAATACCAAACTCAAAACCCCATCCAACAAAACACAAAGTTCCATGGTGGTCCGAAAAGCTAACAGAATTAATAAATACAAAACACTCAATAGGGAGACGATTGGATAATTTAAATAGAAAGTTCAGTAAAATAAATAAAACATTACCAATATTAGAAGGTACTTAACAAAAAATGACTATATTGTTACTAGAAATTGAGGCATTAAAGCCGATATACAACAAAATATCTGCAAAATTTCGAAAGGAAGTAATTCAAGGAAGAATAATTTCGTGGAGGAAATATGTAACAGATCTCTCTAATAATACTCCCATACAAGAATATGGGAAAAATTCAGTAAAATAAATGGTACCCGTGTGAAACCACCCAGACATGCCATATTAAAAGAGGGAAAAAGAAAACTTAGCTTTTGTAAGTAGTGACAGAAATTTAGATGACCACTTCCGCACAAAGAAAAATAATATAGAACTAATAACAATAAATTTCGAAACAATAGAAGACATATATTATAATAGAAAATTTAATATGGAGGAGTTGGAATATGCTCTCACTAACAGCAATAAGTCTGCTCCTGGAGGTGACAATATTTGTTTTGAGATGATCTGCCACTTAGAACCTCTGGCGAAGACATATTTGTTACAATTTTATAATCATTTATGGCTTAGAAATTTATTTCCTGATGAATGGCGTAAAGCTATAATCATTCCTATCCCCAAACCTGGAAAAGATCCAAGTGATGCAAATAACTACAGACCAATTTCTCTAACAAGTTGCTAGAAAAAATGGTAAATGCTCGATTAACATGGCACATTCGAGAAAATAAAATCTTGGCTCCCACTCAATTTGGGTCACAGTGTAACAGATCTACCTTAGATTCTCTCTCTAACCTCGAAGACCATTTACGAAGAGGATTTGAGCGAAAGCAAATAACTGTAGCAGTCTTTTTTGACATTGAAAAGGCTTATGATACTACCTGGAGGTACCCTATATTAAAAACTTTACAAAATAACAACATCCGTGGACATTTACCTAGGTTCATCCTAAACTTTTTAACAAATTGTAGTTTTCAAGTGAGAATCGATGATGTATTGTCCAGAACATTTCCACTTGAAAATGGTGTTCCACAGGGAAGTGTCCTTAGTGGCACACTGTTTACCCTGGCAATTAATGATATTAATAAAAATCTACCTACTGGAATTAAAAGCAACCTTTACATGGATGATTTTGCCATATATTATTCAGCATCTCGTATTAAAAATGCAGAAAGCATCATTAATAAAATTATAATAAGAATAAATGAATGGACCTCATCTGTAGGATTTAAGTTATCCATACATAAGACTCAAGCAGTAGTGTTTGTAAAGATAAAAGGTGGATGAATGATGAAGTAATAGATTTAAAAATCAGAAATCATAGTATACCAATTAGACAAACTGCAAAATTTTTAGGTTTAGTGTTTGATACTCACTTAAACTGGAAACCCCACATAACATACTTGAAATCAAAATGTAAAAAAGCATTAAATCTAATCAGAAAATTTTCAAACACTAATTGGGGAGCCGATAGACAACCCTTACATTACTGTATAAAGCAACAGTCCTGTCTATAATTGATTACGGTAGCGAAGTATATGGCTCGGCGTCAGACGCAGTACTGAAAACGTTGGACCCGGTTCATAATGAGGGCCTTAGAATATGTTCAGGAGCCTTTAAATTATCACCGACCTATTCCTTACAGGTTGAATGTGGTGAACTACCCCCCTCTCTCTCTCTCCATAGAGAGCTTGTAATAATGAAGAGTGCTATGAGAATTAGGACAAGCGATTCTCCAACAAAAAAATTATTTGAACTCGGAGATATTTTTATAAACAATCATCCACCCCCTTTTCCAATTAGAGCTAGAAGACTGTTTGAGTCACTAAATGTGAATATACAAATTCCTCCAGTGGTAAAATTACCTCCGCCTTGGACAATGAATAAAATGAAAACTTGCACACAATTTAAATATTTATCAAAAAAATACTTATATACGCCATCACACCATAGACAACATACAATAGAACATATGAACCGAAAAGTTCCACATTATGTAATATTCACAGATGGATCTAAATCAGAACATGGAGTGGGATATGCGGCAGTGTCCCAGGACAAATCATATCAATTCTCTCTTCCTAATACAGGTTCAGTATTCACAGCAGAACTTTGTGCGATAGCCTTGGCCATACAAATAATTAAAGAAGCATTACTCAATAATTTTGTGATTTTTAGTGACGCAAGAAGTGCCATAGAAGCCATCCAGAGTTACAAACCAAAAAATAATATAGTACAACAAATTAAATTATCACTTCATAAATTAGATATTATTGGGAAAAAAGTAGAAATATGTTGGATCCCTGCCCATGTAGGGATCAAAGGAAATGAAGAGGCTGACAAAGCAGCCAAAGAAGCAATTCAAATGACAAGATCAAGTGTGAATCTCACAATGAGTGATTATGTAACATACATAAAGATGGGTATTTTAAGGAAATGGCAACATATTTGGAATGAAGAGTCAGAAAATAAATTAAAGCAAATAAAACCTGATGTTGGAAAATGGAGTTCATCATATCAGAGAGAGAGACATGAACAAGTAATTCTGACACGTCTCCGTATAGTCCATACCCATCTGACTCATGGACACTTAATGAGCAGCCCACACGACTCTGCTCCAGAGTGTTCAGAGTGCAAGGAGTTGGTAACAGTCAGACATGTCTTGTGCGAGTGTCCAAAGTATGACCAGCAGAGACTGTCAACTTTTGGAAATAAGACAATAAAAGAAATTTTGTCAGAATCATTTACATTTTCGGTAGTTCCGATTTTGACTTTTCTGAGGAACTGTAAGTTAATTGGTAAAATATAAAACATAAGTGTTTTTAGTGAATTTTAAAACAACATTTCAAAAAGTTAAAACAAATTCTGAATTTTAATATACCGTTTTAGTATGTGTGTAAGGGAACATGAGTAAATGTATTTATTTTGTGTGTGTGTTCTAGTATGAAAGCATTTGCCTTGGTGCAATTTATTTATTTATCCTGGATGACCAACTTGGTCCCAGCTCTGGCCTAAGAGCTAGACCTGGCATTTTATCTAATCCTTCGGGCCAGCCCTAGGAGAGCTGAAAATCAGCTCAGTGGTCTAGTTAAACTACTTTTATAATAGATATTAATGAAGCCGATATTGTGCATTATTATTATGTCTGATATATATTCACTATTTTCATCCCTTATTTCTGTATCATTATCTTCATTATCAATTCTAGGGGTAAATTCTCTTTTATATCTTTCTGCCAGTATGTTGCACATTTCCTTTTTTTCATTCATTAATCTCCCTTCAATTCATTGAGGGCCTATTTCTATTCTTCTTTTATTCATATTTTTTGCATACGAGTACAATAGTTTGGGGTTTTGGTTGATATTTACTAGGGTTTTTTCTTCCAAGTCTTGTTTTTCATTTTATTTTGATTGTATAATCTTTTTTCTGCATTTTCTTTTTAGTTCCATCACTTTCCATGCATTTTTTCTTTTGCAAGACTATTTTCCCACTTTATGATTTTCTGGAACAAGATCCTTCTGTCTCTTGGTATGCATGACTTAATTAAGTTATGTATTTGTGATTGCAGATTTATTTTTAATGGAGAATATTACCAACAAATATTTGGTATGGCCATGGGTAACCCTTTATCACCTCTCCTTTCAAACTTATACATGGAATTTTTTGAGAGACAACACCTCCTGAATATCACACTTATCCCCTTAAAATGGTACCGATATGTCGATGATATCTTAGTAGTCTTACCTGGTGGTATCGATGTAAATTATTTACTGTCTAAATTGAATAATTTAGTGCCCTCCATAAAATTCACTGTTGAAATTGAAAATAACAATGTCATCCCTTTCCTAGATGTATTAATATATAGAGAATCTTTCCAATGCAAATTCAGTATTTATAGAAAACCCACAAATAATTTAACATATGTACATTTTTATTCTGGCCACCATCTTAATATTAAAATATCAATTTTTTCTTCTATGTTCCTACGCACTTTGCGTATCACGAGTCCACAATATCTGGACCAAGAAATAGAATACATAAAAAAGATAGGAAACGATCTCTGCTACCCACCTCAATTAATTGATTTATGTTATCAAAAAACTCACAAAAAGTTTTATAATGTTGCTATTAATGAAAAAGAAATGCCTAAAAATGTACTTAGCTTACCTTATTTTCGTGGATTTGAAACTATAAAATCAATATTTAAATAGTTTTAATGTTAATGTAGTGTTCTCTTATAACAATACCATTAAAGATATGCTAATTAAGAATAGTCCCGTAACAAATAACATCATCATTTACAACATTCCTTGTAAGGATTGCCCATCATTTTACGTTGGTCAGTCAAGTAAAAATTTATGTGTTCGGATTAAGCAGCATATGTATTCAGTTAGAACAGCCCAGACTTCAAATGCTGTTTATCCATCTGAGTGAAAAATCTCATTGTATTAATTGGGGTGATACCTTGGTAATTGCTAGATCTAATGATTGTTTCAAGAAATTTACTGGAATCGGCAATTATACAAATCACTAATAAAAACAACCTAAATCTTAGTCTGGGAATGTACCATTTGGACCCATATATTTGTAAGATGTTTATGAAGGACCTCAAAATAAATGAACAACTAAACCCCCAATTAGTCCCACATGATATAGTTATTATTTTCTCCTCTCTCTCTCTCTCTCATTCTCTCTCTCTCTCTTCTCTCTCTCTCTCTCTCTCTCTCTCTCTGGTTCGATATTCTCTCTCTCTCTCTTTCTCTTGCTCGATATATATATATATTTGTATCTTTCATCTTTTCATTAATAATAATTTTTGTTGGGAAAATTTGTGTAAAAATTCATGATATTAAATTGTATCTGCTCCCGTGTTTTTTTTCAAAATGTACTGTTTTCTGGAAGAATCCTTGTTTACTGCGGGTATCCTTCAAGGTGTGGCTAGCCTCTGGGGCTCCTCCTTTCTGTAGAGTGAAAATCGCCCTTATGGCTAATCTGGTAGTGTCATTTGTATATTAAGCCTTCTTTTGACTATGTTGTTCTTTGTAAAATCAGTTTGCCTCAGTAAAGGGTCCGAACAGGACCGAAAGTACTTGGCTATCTCACATTTTTTCCTTCGTGGCAAAAAACCTTTATTTATATATATATATATATATATTATAATATATATATATATATATATATATAATATATTATACATAATATAATTATTTAATTATGTGAACAAAGTTACAGCTATGAAGGAAAAGAGAAACAATTGAAATTAAAAGTACTATCGTATTACTACCAAAGACATGGTCAATGGTCACGCAACTTAGCATCTATATTATTTCATTTTTTTCTTTGTAGCTGTAACTTTTTCATATATATATATATATATATATATATATATATATATATATATATATACACATACATACATACATGCCATGCATGCATACATACATACATACATCACACACATATATATATGTATATATAATATATTATATATATATATATATATATATACACACATAGATATATGTAAGTAGTATGTGTGTGAGTGTGTATGTTCCAGCATAACTGTGAAATGCTTTGAGCAATTTCAACCAAACTTGGTATACATACGACTTAACATCTGGAAAGGAATACTTTGGGGTTAATCCATCACTGGCACCAAGGGGGAGTGTGCGAAGGGAGGAAAAGTTACAATAACTGTCAACAATGAATATTAATACCTAACCATTAGTTTTCAAGGTCACTGAGATGAATAGTGACACTCTTGTTGCTCTTTAAATCCAGGTTCAGCCCCGATATGGAGGGGGATAAGGGTGTGGGAGGGGTGACTTGTAAAAATAACCCAAAATGACAGCTATTAGTGTCTAAGCCATAGTTTTCGAGGTCGCTGAGATCAGTAGTGACATCAAGATACCCTTAAAGTTCCAGTTCAGCTTTAATAGGAAGTGGGGGGTGGGTGGGAGGGGAGTGACATGTCAAAATAACTGAAACGACTGATATGAGTGTTTAATCCATAGTTTTCGAGGTTGCTGAGATAACTAGAGACATCCCAATTCACCTCCCCTATCCAGTCCAGTTCAGCCACAATAGATTTGGGTGTGAGAAGAGGTGAAATATGAAATGTCAAAATTGGTGGACAGTATAACTGAAGCAACTATCATAACCGGGAAGGGAGAGAGAGTGACTGAATGGAGAGGAAGTGAGAGAGAAATTAGAGGGGGTGTTCAGAGGAGAAAGAGGGAAAGAGTGAGGGAGAGATAGAGAGAAAGAAAGTTTATTGGTTGTCATTCAGAGCTTTCCCTGGCAGTGGCAGTGCTAGGTTGATTAGCTAGTATATATATATATCTATCTATCTATCTATCTATATATATATATATATATATATATATATATATATATATATATATATATATATATATTCCAACAGGGGTTCGAGCAACACAACAGCTCACATAATTAATTTATTGAAATGTTTCGTGCCTCAGGACATTGGCACACCATCAGTCTGGAATAAGAATTTTATTTGTTTAGAAAATATTAAACAAAATTAAAACTATAAATTACATTATGTAGTCCAATGTGAATTATAAATATGAGTGCCCAAGATGCCTCTGTTCATATATTGGATCAACACGGAGATTGTTGCAAGTCTGTTATTATAGTCACATGGGACTTTGCAATAGGACGGGATCTAGGATATCGAATCCCGAATTCTCAAGTATTCGTACACATGCCTCAAGTTGTAAGATTCCTATTGAAAAACCACATTTTTCATTCCTTACCTCAACAACCCAAGCATCCTTTCTAACAATACTTGAGTCACTTGACATTAAAAACCTATCACCTACTTTAAACAATGATGTCTCTGCCACTCCTCTTTCGTTGGCCTGGTGTAGTTCGGTCGGTCCTCACGTTTCTTGTCATTCTGATGTTTTCCTTTGACCTAATAGGTAGTCTACGTAAATTCATTTTTGTATTGTATATTTTTAATAGTTTAATATTTTTAAAATAAATGAAATTTTGATTGCAGACTGATGGTGTGCCAATGTCTTGGGACACGAAACGCTTCAATAAATTAATCATGTGAGTGGTTGTCTTGCTAAAACCCGTTGTTGGAATGTATAGCTGACTTCCCGCCATTATATATATATATATTATTATATATATATATATATATATATATATATATATATATATATATATATATATATATATATATATTCTTTCATCACTTGCATAATTGGATTCATAAAAAAACCATAGTATGACCCCATTTAAGGAGGATGATATCTAATAAGGATTTTATTCATTGAAGTTAGAAGCTTTCAAGGGCTAATTCGTCCTCATCGTCCGATAGCCGTAATAAGTATTTTACGGCTATAGGACGAAGAAGTACATAATAGGCCTTGGGAGCTTGTAACTTCAGTGAATAAAATCTCTGTGTTTATGTGTTTGTTCATATATATATATATATATATATATATATATATATATATATATATATATATATATATATATATATATATAATCTCAACAGTAAACTGTTTTACCAAACAGAGGTGGTTCCAGAGCATAGTTAAATCTACCACATAAAAAAAAAAAAAAAAAAAAAAACAGCGGCTAGGCCGAGGCAGGGCAAAAGCTGTAGATTCATTCTGTAGGTTGTACCGAAAGAACCCACTCTTCAGCTTAAATTCACCTGCTTCGCTTTTTTTTTCCTGTGTTTTTCAGAATTTCACAGTTTTTGTAGTTAAATTCATTTTTTTTCCAATTTATGCATCACCAAATCCACAACACTGTCAGACAACCGTGGAGACTCATCGTTATTCCTTGCACATCATTAACTTAACTCTTAAACCCGATCATCTTTGTTTCTTTCATATCGTCAAGAGCTCCTGGTGGCATAATGCCAGCTTATTTTTAAACTACAGCCTGTAGACACAGTCTACCTGCCTCAGACCCATTATTGTACCAAACGTTTTATTTTCTCTCTCTCTCTCTCTCTCTCTCTCTCTCTCTCTCTCTCTCTCTCTCTCTCTCTCCTGGTAACACGTCAGTTTTGGGAAGTCTCTCTGTATGCTAGGGTTTCTTTGTATTTGCTCCCCGTAAATGATAGTCAAAAGGCGTTTGTATGGAGCAGAGAGAATATTGCTATGATGCAAGGGTTACAGTAAATCGGGAAGAATGTTATTGAAATATCTGGCAAAAGAATTTTACTGCGGAACTAAGGGAATTGAATAAATTATTCCTTGTTTATAAGAGTTATGTCAGCTTAACTCAGTGCCAATTCTAATCCCGAGATTAGAGTAGCTGGAAGAGACCCATTAAAAATAGCGACCTTGACTAGGGATTAAGCTGAAAAGTAGTGCTTTATTCTCAATTTATGTCTAGATTGTCTGGATGATTGAACCGTAAAATGGGGACAGAACACAACGGTTAGAAATTCCAAGTGCTGAAACACGTGTACTCTGCTAAATAAGGGATCCAAAAGGTTCTCGTTGTAAAAATTGTATATAGTATTTCATAAAGGTACTATCGTTGGGCTTCCGGCTGGAAAGCTGACGGATATTTGGCCAGCAGACATTTCAGCGAGCGGACCCTTAACCGATTGACATTTTAACGAACCGACGGATATTTAACCGACGGATATTTCATCTAACGGACATCTGACCGTACGGATATCTGGCCGATTGGGTATTTGACCGAACGGTTCTTTGATCAAATGGTTATCTGAACGAATGGAAATTTGACTGAATGGGTATTGACCGAACGGTTATCTGAATGAATGGATATTTGACTGAACAGTCATCTGAAAGAGTGGATGTTGTACTTAATGGATGTTGACCGAACGATTATCTGAACGAATGGATATTTGACCGAATGGATGGTCATCTGACGAATGGATATTTGACCGAACGGTTCTCTGAACGAATGGATATTTGACCGAACGGTTATCTGAAGGAATGGATATTTTACCTAAGGGATGTTGACCAAACGGTTATCTGGACAAATGAATATTAATTGACCGAAAGCTTATTTGACTGAACGGTTATCTGATCGAATGGACATTTGATCCAATGGATATTTGACCGACAAGTAAACGACCGAGCAGACAACTGGTAAATTATTATATGATAATTCACATTCGTTAACGTACTGTTAATAGTAAGAACTTGTGTGTATTATTCTGAAACCATCAGCATTCATTTTTCCAATTTCACTTTTAAGTATTCGTTGTTTGTTGACTGGTTTGAACTTTTGGCAATGTTAGCCAGCTCACCTAGACCTTGATGCAGTCGGTAGTCGGAAGTTCTTAAGGTAAGGCGATGTTTTCCGTGTTTTGTTTCACCAATTTTACATTTATTTACTTTATTGTTGTTATATTTCAAGTTTATATTTTGATATGTATCTATACTATCACATATGGTAATTTAGAATTTTTTTGTAAGTAGTGTTTAGACCATTTAAAGTGGGGTTGTTGCGACATGGATTGGCGTAATACAACGTTGAAGACGAAGGGGACCAGAATTTGAAATCAGTAGGTGGAACACATTAGCGAGAACCACACAAGATCTTCCAGGGATAAAAAACTCTATAATGGTTTCACAGAGTGCTTTAGCAGAGCGCGGCGATCACCCACCCCAAATTTTGCTCTCTAGTTTCAAAAATAAGGAAAGAGGAATTGACCTGGTAGAATGAGTAAAATTGAGAAAACAGAAGAGGTACCCGATTTTGAACACAAGACTAAGTCTCTCTTTAAAAAAGTGTAACAAAAGTTTTAGAGTGAAAATTTAAAAATGTTTCTAATATCGTTGATACTTTAGTGCATGTACAACAAATATTTTTACATATTTATGTTACCCTTTTATCCTTTTTACAGTATTTTATAAAGCAGTTACAGAGAAATATAAATAAGCAAATTTTGAAAGACCAAATATCCATTCGGCCAATATTTGGTGAAATGTTCATTGGGTTAGAGATGCGGTCGGTTAAATGTTTGATCGTTGCAATATCT
>NC_087200.1:111428473-111460973 GCF_015104395.2 Macrobrachium nipponense | reverse complement strand
GGAGACAGAAGTCCAGTCCCAAAGAGAGAAGAAATTCTTCCCTCTTCGGCAATACTCTATTTGACAGGTTGAAGACAGAATTTATGTTTTTATTGAAAACAGGAATAGTAACACCTAAACTCTTTAACTTCTTATCATGTCTAATAATAATACACCGAAGGAAGCTATTAATGGTCTTGTTAAAAAGTCGAATGAAAATAACAGAATCTAAAAAAGCGAGTGATTCGAACACTTTCGTTTTATGTTCATAGACCGTGTCACTGAGTCTCCTTAAATCCTTGTATTTTGAATTTATCTCAATTTCTAACAATTTCTTGGTAGCATCGGTATAGAATACCGAGTGATACAGAGAAGTCTTATACAGCTTAAACTTAACAAACCTTGGTACTATGTTATTCAGTTGGCAGTACTGTAGAAATTCTAAATCTAATTTGGCTTTTTCCCGTTTCTTGGTAAATTTCTCCAATGAACGGCACTTGGTGAGGAGAGGTGTTCCATATCTGGTCCGAATCAACTCGTGAAAATGGTTCAGTCCACCAGGTCTGATTTAAGTTCCGGCATGAGGTGGTTTATTGATAATTATGAATTGTGACCCAAGGAACAAAATTAGGCTATTCTTTTTTTTATATATGTTATCCTGCATCTTGATTAAAGATAAGATGAAAGGTAACGGTATTTATCTATAGTCTCCCCCAAATGTTCAAGTTATGGTTGAAGGATTTAATTTAAGCAGAAGTGTCTAATCTTCAGCGTGCAATTTGGTTTTGATTGGCTGCTGGGCGACTTTGCTTAAACTGGATGATTCAGCATTAGGTTACTTGATTAAACACACGCATTGATAATTAAGTGGCTCCATAAAGTATATAGGAATCTAGCATATTGTTACAGTGGACTTGATTACTTAGTTCTGCAAATCAGTATCATTAATTGGATATACTAGTGTTGACTTCAGTGAATGTGTCAGATAGTACTATAGTAGATCAATGGACATTGTTGTTGCCAGTGCAGCTTTCAGCACAGCTCGCATTCAACATCCAGAAATACTAAAAATACACGGCAAGGAAAATTGTTCCTTTTTTCCGTATAAGAACAATTTTTGAAAAGGTCCAAAGTCTCTTATTAAAGATGGGTACGTATGCGTTCAATTGTTTAGCATCAAAGTATGATTAGGTATCTGGGGCTTATACTGTAATTTTAACCTAAAATATTCATGCATTACCTCTTCTGAGAAACGTCTCGGATCGCAGCACGAAGTGTGATTTATGTCTCAGAGGTCTGATAGCCAGAGACGTTACTTACTCTCTGGGCAACCAATTTTTCAAAAGGAGAAACTCAGTTAGAACCAACTATGAACATTGTGCTTTATTCTCACTGCAACCAATGAGAATGGTTTAGTTTTATATTAACCATGGTGTTCAGTGAGATCGGATTATGAGCATATACCGTGTTGAGAAAATTGGCCAGAGGGAATTATATTTCAGTAAAAAAAAAAAAGCTATCTTTCAAAACAGGCCTTATCTAAACCTTGTCTTTATTGAACCATTTACTAAGAAAAAGAGGGTAAACTCAGGGAACAATTAAGGGCAAAGATATTGCAAAGTCATCCTGAAAAACACCTTGGCAGAGTCCGCATCCTGTAAAAGCTTGGTCAGCAGATTGTGATGCCTTTCAGGAATAGTATAGATTACTATCAACTGTTTAAGAACAATATTGTCTAAATCCCTCTTTATTTGGGCAAAGCTAGCCAGGGATTGAAAGATGACTCGGCAGAAAGTAAAATTATATGTGGTAAGATTATCCTGGAGCCATAAAAAAAAAGCGTGGAAGTGTAATAGATTAAATCCATGATTACTGCACCTGGTATGAAATTGCTGAAAACCAGTAGTTATTTTAAATGGCTATTTCTCTCATTGGTAATACCGGTTTGTTCTGTGAAATACTGAAAGTAAATGTACGATAATTTCACGTTATAATTAGTTTTGAAACCCGGTACTTTATCGAATATCATCTGAGTTAAGAATAATATTTCGTCCTACGAAAGTTATCTTTCAAGTTAAAGCCTCGTAAGACACAGTTATACTTCACATAGGAATTAATTATGTTTAGTTTTTTAGCAAAATAACATTTCTATTATGCTTCAAGATTAATTTACATTACCGAGTTCGGTACTGAAGTTTTGATTGAGTCTGATTATAGACTTTTTCAAGAGCCATAAAAAAATCCCATATATTCCTAGTTATACGAAGCGTGCTGGAAATTCGTCCATAAACCGCGTTATCTCTCTCTCTCTTCTCTCATCTCTCTCTCTCTCTCTCTCTCTCTCTCGTCTCCTCTTCTCTCTCTCTCTCTCTCTCTCATACATTTATTCACACGCATATATATATATATATATATATATATATATATCTATATAATATATATATTATTATATATATATATATATATGTATATATATATATATACATACGCGCACGTACTCATATATATAAGCCATATTGGAGTAAAAGAAAGGCGCTCATTCTATAGTATCCTATTGATTCAGATGCCGACGTTTCTTGTCTCTCGATACATCTTCCAGCTGAAATCGTGAATAGTTATAATTGACAGTGTATAATATATTGATTTTAATTCAAATTTGAAACCTTTCTTGTCTTTTTTGTTCTCTCTGTACTTTTAATTTTAATATGGTGTTAGTAAAAGTTATATGTGTACCTTCCGCTGCTTATACACAATTACAATTATAACTGTTCGCTATTTCAGCCTTGAAGATGTATCGAGACATACGTAGTGTCGGCATCTGAATCCATAGCATATAGAAAAGAGCGCCTTTATATATATATATATATATATATATATATATATATATATATATAATATATATATATATATATATATATATCTGTGTGTATGTGTGTGTAGCTGTTGTGAGAGAGAGAATGCGATTTATTAACAAATTTCCAACCCACTTCGTACAAATAGGAATATATGTGACTTTCTGTGTATATATACACATATACGTATATAAATACATATAGATACATATATAGTTAAAGTCCTCCTGGGCCTCTGGGAACCTCATAGGTTTGTTTGGGCGACAGCCGCTGAAGGACAGGCCCGATGACTAAGAAATGTGCCCAATGTGTCGTTAGGCTCACTGTTTACCCTTCCAGCCCGATGGCTGGTACCTATTTTCCTACTCTCCCTCTCGAGTTTTCAGACCACTAAAAGTCGCTTCACACACATCAGTGCAGTCTCAGTGCCATGTCAGTTCAGTGTCACTGATGTCCCTGACGCTTCAGTGATGTCTATGCACACATATCCGTAGTGACTCCGTACCGAGTGAAATCAGTGATTTCTAAGATGGCAAAGTTTTCAGACTTGGGAGTTGGCACTGATTGCCATAATTCTCAATGAAGAGGAAGAGGCTGAGCATCAGGTGAAGACAAGAAAGTCGGTACATGAAGCGTGAAAGAGAAGAGAAATTGGAGAGTTTGCTACTTTGTACAAGGAATTAATTGATGATGAAACCAAGTTTTCCGGTACTTTAGAATGTCCAACAACTGTTTCAACGTATTGCTCAGTAAAACAGGCTTCCCTTAAGAAGCAAGACACTCACTGGAGAAAGGCTGTAACACCGAGGGAACAATTAGCAGTTTGTTTGAGGTAAAATAATACAAATATTTTCCTTAGAGACAAACAAATCCTAGGCATTTATTTTGCTACTGTTTTAAGTGCATTACTTAGTATAATTAAAAAGAGGCTAAAATTGTATTTGTGTTTCGCCATGTTGGTGATTTTTACAATGCTGTAAATTGTAAACCATTACTTTAATATTAAAGAGTTAAAAGTCCTGAAAACTTGAAAAGTATTTCTGCTAGGAGTTGGTGCTGGTAATTGCCGTTTAAGCAAATAGCTTTCAATGCTTATCTTCATAAGTTGAATGTTGATTCATAAGCATCTGCGTTTCATATTTCTGTACCGTGGCAAATATTTCAGATTTTGCTACATTCAAATTATAAGGTGTTAAAAGTCTTCAAAGTTGGACCAATTCTTGCTACAAATGCGTGAACAGGGTGTGGTGATGTGGAAGCGGTTTAAGTTTCTTGTTTACCGATCAAGTACTCCATTAATTTTGCAGAAGCTGTTTGTTGGGGTGACACCCTTTTTTTTCCTCCTGTTGATGACTTTCCGGGAACTTCATAGGTAGGCTTTGGTAAAGGCTATGGCTGCATTTGTTAATCTTCAAGTAAGCCTACGTCCAGTATTGTGGGTTCCCCTGCATCATCTGCAATGTTCTCTTCTTCGTCTTCGTGTTGTTGTGCAACATTATCTTGATTGTTTTCTTTATTCTGTTGACTGGTAATTTTTTCTTTGTTTTCCCTTTCGTACATATCTTTGAGAAGCTTAGTTGAAGTTTTCTTCGGAGATTTTCTGTAATTGTCCCTTATGTTGTTCCATTGTCACTTATCTGATTTACCTGGAAAAAAAGTGCTTTCTCTTAAAATAGGTTATATTTCTTTCTTTCAGATACCTAGCTACGGGAGATTCCCTGAAAACAATTTCTTTCAGCTATCGCTTTGGTGCATATCACAGTGTACAAGATTGTCAGATTGTCATGGACACTTGCAAGATAAGAACATAAAATCTTATGAGTGAAATGCTGCCAAATCCTTCAACAGAGATGTGGAGATCAGTTACTAATGGCTTTTCTGCACTTTGGAATTATCCTATCTGTCTGGGAGCTCTGGACGGCAAACATTTTACCTTTCAGGTTCCCCCAAATGGTGGATCTCTGTATTTTAACTATAACAAGACATTTTCAGTTTTCTTGTTGGCGCTTGTTGATGCGCGTTACAATTTCATTAATACTGATGTCGGTGCATATGGAAAGAACAGTGATGGTGGAATCTTGGCAAAATCTAGTCTAGGGAAAGCACTTCAGCAAGGCACATTATCTGTACCAGGGAATGCTACATTGCCAGGCACAGGTACTGAAGCTCCATGTGTAATGGCGGGTGACGAAGCCTTTCCTTTAAAAACTTATTTGATGCGACCATATTGGGGGCAAGATTTGGATACTTTTAGGCGTGTCTTTAATGCTCGACTGTCTCCTGCCAGAAGGGTTGTTGAAAGCACGTTTGGCCTTTTGGCTCAGAAATTTAGAATATGTAACGGAGAATTCAAGCAAAACCAGAAAATGTAGATCAAATAATACTTGCAATCTGTATTCTGCATATCATAGGAAAATATGATGTAGACACATGCCCATATGAAGTAAATATAAAAGTAAGTGAAACTACAGAATCATGACTTGAAAATCTGCCTATGCATGTTGGAAATGCAAGAAGAGATGCCTTAACTGTGAGAGAACTGTAGAATGATCACCTTAATTCAAAAGCGGGATCTCTGCCATGGCAATTTTCATAACTGCAAAGTTAAAAATTACTCAAGTAAGAGAAAGAGAGAAAAAGCCTATCAATAAATTTATAGCTAGCTTACATATTTCATGTTACTCAAAAATGAAGAATTTATTAACAACATCAATAGAAAAAAATTACTTACCATCTACTTTCATCTTGTTCTTATATCATTGTTAATTTCTTGTTTGAAACTGCTGTCCATATATTTTGGTTGCGACAAGTCGTACACGATGATCTCGCACCAGTTCAATGAGTAGTTCGCCATTCATTTTTCAAACTCGCAATATCAGTGGCGACGATACTCAATTTCACGGAACGGGGACGGAACTGACATTGAGAGTCAACACACGGTACTATACCGACATGTGTGAATGCGTCAGCCGAATTCAAAACAACGTTTTTTTTTTTTTTTTTTTTTTTTTTTTTTTTTATTCACTGACACTGCCTAACCGAGCGGACGCGGCACTGATACTGGGCTGATGTGTTAGACGACCTTACGTTGGGAGGCCACCGGGTTTATGCAATGGTGCCATCCCCAAGCCACCAGTGAGCGATGGATTTGAACCCGGCCGTCCTCGACGGTTGGCGAGAATCTTACCAATGCGACGCCACCACGGCCGATATATATATATATATATATATATAATATATATATATATATATATAGTATATATATATATATATATATATATATATATATATTATATATTATATATTATATTATATATATATAATATATATACTTATTATATTATATATATTATATATAATAATATATATATAGTTAAATATATATATTATATATATATATTATATATTATATATATTATATATTAATATATATTATATTATTATATATATATATATACTATAATATATAATATGTGTGAATATATATATTTATATATATAATGAATTTCTATCAAATCACAGTAATTCATACATTAAGCTACAAAAGTCCTGTAATATCCAATTGGCCCTATCTCGGAATTAATATATTTTCATGTGCGTTAACCGAAGGGGACGTAATTATTAAGTGAAAAAAAATTCCTTTGGTTAATATGTATGAAAATATATTAATTCCGAGGTAGAGCGAATTGGAACATATTAAAGTATATAGTATATATATATATATATATATATATATATATGTATATAGATATATACATATATATATATATATATATATATATATATAGTATATATATAAAATTTGTTTGTGTATGTGTGATTGGGATGCACTGAGCATTGTTGGGTGGTTGACGTGGGCCATATCCCGTTTTCCTTGAGGTGGATTGAACATCTTCAGCAACCTTTCATGTATCCGTCGCAGGCTTCTTTCACTCTGTGATTTGTTGCTGCATGTACTATATGGATTCACTGCACCGCAGCTATCAGGTCGTATTTTAATATAATGCCGGTGCATCTTGCTGGATCAGAAAATATTGCCTCGTGTGTACTCAGTATAGATTGAGTAGTACAGTTAACCACATTGATTAAGGCAGAAAATAGACAGAAGAGACAGAACTGAATAACTTTGATTCACGCCTTGAATGCACACCGAGAGACATTAGATGCATTTGCTGTGCTATTTGAGAATCGATCTAAAACAGGATGGTAATAAGCTTTTCTGTTATCTCCGTTTGTCTTGGTCATCATTCCATGAACTGCTACAGCTCGTATATAATAAGCTGCCTAGGCCAAATACCACACTCTGAGACTCCATTTCGTCTCTACTAAGACTTATACAGTCATTAGGCAGGTATTCACATAAATGTAGCGTGTTTTTCATGTATATTCATAGATTTTTTTATAACTAGGTTAAATTGCATGCTTATCAGTAGTACATTTAGTGTGTTTGTGTTGTCAGATAATGGTTATGCAGTCTACAAATCTGAGAGTGAACTATGCATTCTACTCATCTGTCTTGCCTGGAAATAGTGAGTTTGATGGGTACCCATGGCTTTTTTGCTCTCTTTGATTATAGTAACAAGATCTTTACGTTAGGTGTATAGGAAACCGCAAGATGTGAAGACGCGTATAGAACCTGATTGTCTGCTTGCAATCGCATACACTTGCTACAACGCATAAGCCAGACGGAACAACCCCGCACATGTGCGGCATTGCAGCTACGTCTTCCCCGCACACACGTGATGTTGACTACATCGCATACTGTGAAGAGGCAAGGCTATTTGGTTGATTTTTATATGATGCCGCTCATAGGGGCGTACGCAGAATGGGAAAATATGCACCACTGTCTCAGTCTAATGTGAGCAATACGGTCAGCCATAATGGATAAGAGAAAGGGTGCATTGTGCCTTCTTTTAGCTTAAGGTAGAAAAAGAAAGGGCACTGTCGAATCCATTTGGTTCACCCCTTGAATGCACAGTTTGAGACTTTAGGTGCATTTGCTATGCTATTTGAGGATCTAAAACGTTATGGCAACAGATTCTCTGTTACTTCTGTATGTGTCAGATGTCATTCGGGGAATTGCTATGGCTGATCTATGATAACCTACATAGGCAAAATACATACAGAAACTATTTCACTTGTACTAAGATTAGCAGTTAACATCAGTAGGCACATCACGTAAATCTTATGTATTTTTCGTATATGTTATAAATATGCGTAGTTATAAAGGTTGAGTAAGATTTTTAACTAAAACTTTGTGCTTTAACATTAGAAATTTAAGTTATGCTTATGAGCTTTACATGCGAAACTGGACCATAATCACCTGTCAAGTGGAGAAACAGTGAGTAATCAATTCGTCACTACCAAGTCGAAATGGCATATCTCGGTTTTTTTCACTTTTTCAGGAGAGCCATCTAAAGTTTTTTAGCTAATGTTACTTACTGTTAACTGCTCGTTTAATCCGAAAGATATTTAAAATAAATTGGCAGCGAGTTTTGCAAAAGAATGTAATTTGTCTCAAGTGTAATATAATCTAAAAAATTCTACTCTTTCTTATGCTAGGGGCGGGTGGGTTGAAATAGATACGCCCTTTCGTCTTTTTACGAACAGTTTTTCAATTTCAAAACACTTTGGTCGTATCCTTTAATTCTGTTAAGAGAGGGATCTGAATAGACAGAATACATTAGTTATGCAAAAAATCTTTCTTTTTCTTAAGAGGATCCCCTTCCGTAGCCTTCATATTGTCGCATTTGGTTTTATTAGTTTGTCTATTTGTTTATTCACGACATGGAAATTGAATTTATTTTTACTACTTTTTTCAGAGATATTTGGGAAAATTATTGCTTGGGTAAACATTTCAAGATAATGTAGAATAATATTTGAAAAGCTAAACCACTATGGATGTAATGAAAAAGAATAATAGATAATTCATACTTTATTGCCAATACTTATTAAAACTTCGTTGATGTACACACGATACTTGTGTATCGTTTCAATACTTCTCAGTCTGCATACTGAATGCAAGAGCACGGCTATGATTACAGACTTTTTATTTTGTCCAGAACACCCATCCGCAAACAGTTTTACAGTTTTACCCAGGCAGCATCCCGTTTATTAAAGTAAATACTTGAGCAGGTGCCAGTTTCAGAGGGTCCTAGTTTTCCTTGTCCTTCATGGCAAGGCAATAGTGGCAAGCCTCAGTTTGCAAGTTATAGATAGTAAGGTTATAGTTAGCCAGTCTCCTCTTATGATAAAGAAAGTTATCATTTTTTTTAAATAATCTGGCTCCTGAGGACTTCACATTAAGTTGTATAGCTTACCGATGTGCATCTCGGAGAATTTTCTATTATAAACAAGCATGCATTTTCTTTTTGTTAAGATCTGGATACAAATAGCCTGGCGTTGAATTTTGTCCACAATAATGGGGTTCCATTCGTACACATCAAATATAATCAGTAAGGTAAAAAGATTGTTTTAATTGAAATAGGCGATTTAGTGTGAAAATCACAAAATGATGGAAACAGATCTAAAAATTAGGTAAGATACTAGAACTGAAAGTAATATTCAGTTAAAGAAAAACTGAGAACGCAAATGGCTAAGTGCTTAACAGATTAACGTTAAAAAACGAAGACTTTGTTTACTCTGAAGGTGTATAGGGCCAAGTACCTTGTTCTGCAACGAATAAGGAAACGAATAGTACTTGAAAGCGATAATAGTTATTAATGCTCATGAATGTAGTAACTGATATTTAAAGAAATCTGTCCTATTAAATTGGGCCATTTGTTTTTGTAGTGAGAAGTTTTGATAAGAGAGAGAGAGAGAGAGAGAGAGAGAGAGAGTGCTAATTCGAAGTCCATGTTTTACAGTGTCACAACTTACATCAATATGAACGATCTTATGTTGTAATATATTTTCATTAAAACATTTTATAACGCACGTTTTGTTTACAATAACGCGTAAGTCCATGAAATCTGTTGATATAGCTCTTTTTGAAACGCTGCAAAGAGACGTAACTTTAGTTACGCCTATACGCCCCGTGAGTAGTCATTTTTTTTTTTTAGATAAGTCCTCACCGTTAGTCGTAAAGATACACCACTTTTTCACACTATAAAACTCGCCGCGAGAAATGCAATGGTGATATTATCTCAGTTTTCAACTTTTTTGAGATACGCTCCTTTGTCACGGCAGTGACGAATTGTTTGGGCCCAATTGCCTAATTGCCTTCTGTGATCTTGGATTTATGAAGACATGTTCTTGAGCATAGTGGTCTACCTGAATAACCCACTTAATCCTGCTCCTGAATGCACTGAGTGTAAAGTAATCATACCAATTAAACATTTATTGTGTTAATGTCCAAAGTATATATAATCAGCAGCTGCTCTCAACTTTTGAAAATAAGTCTGTCAGTGGAAATTTGTCAGAAACTTCAACATTTGTAAACAATGCAATTATAAAATTTTTGAAAATTTGTGATTTGATTGAGAAAAAAAAAAAAAATTAAATATAAATAAAATGTATAGGTATGGGTCGAATGCTATGTGCGCCACCTCTTCTATATGCATTGACGCACCGCATAGTGTGAAAGAGGCCTTATGCTTCCACAACCGCGGCATTTGACGAACTATTCTTTCTTCCGGACGGCATGTTAACTATACCCTAGCAATTATGCTAGGGTTGTCCGGACGTTGCTGCAGCAGTATAGGATAACACTAATGTCCTGTAAACATAGGTCGGCAGTTGGATGAATGTGTATAAATGACAAAATTACATTCTCTCTCTCTCTCTCTCTCTCTCTCTCTCTCTCTCTCTCTCTCTCTATATAATATATATCTATATATATATATATATATTATATATATCTATATATATATATATATATATACATACACAATTTTGCCTGCTTGTGCATGTATGTTTATGTTTGTGTGTGTACACGCGCGCGCGCGTGAGAGAGAGAGAGAGAGAGAGAGAGAGAGAGAGAGAGAGAATGTAATTTTGTCATTTATTCACACGTCACTCTTTTGAACTCACAAATATTGGCCACAGATATTGTTTAATTCGAATTTACTATATCTTGGGAATATAGTGAGCTCAACATTAACCGATATTTATGGCTCAATGATTATGTATGTACATAAATGTATACGTATACGCTCTTGCATTATTACCGCCATATCCAGCCCGCGTGCTAAAATTATTGCATTTAAGAATCGTGTTGCATCTGAGTTACCAGTATCAAATGAAACGTTTGAGGTGAGGTACAGCTCACACAGGTCAGTAGCTCGTGCGAGCTGCAAAGTAGTCCCGACCTGTTGAGAGATCGAGGAAGGGATTAAATTCAAGCATCTTTGTTTCTTCATAGGCATAAATTTACGTGTAAATGGATACAAGACATCTGAATTGCAATTGAACATGCATGACTGGAAAGCTGGCATAACAGTATGCAGAATGAGGATAATATACATGAAAAGTGACAATAATGGTATTCGGGATATTTGCATAAAGGACTTGCGAGAGATTAGTGGTTCTCTCGACCGAATGGTTTTTCCTCCCGCGTTAGTCATCGCGGGAGAAAGGATATTTTGAAGATAGACCCGTCACGTGGGTGCTACACATGTTTCATACTTACGATGGATAACTTACGTTTCAAAACGGGCTCCTCGCGTAGGCAGTCTGTATGCTACTTTACCCTATAAAAATGCAAGATACAAACTTTGTAAAATATATGGAGTTGAATAATCGCCCTTTTTTGCCGGCACTTGGAACAAATTTTCTCAAAGAAATCCCGCGAACTTGTCATTCATCCTACTTTTGGAAGATAATATTTGATACTATGAGGCATCATTTTATGTTATCTGCCGAGCCGATGCATATGGTAAGTCCGCTAAAAAGTTGATAACTAATATCGGCAAAATGTTGCCAATTAATTTGGCGCCATGCAATTGAATTTATACCCTTTTCATGTGTGTGTCACAATTTACTGATAATGATTATGAATACTGCTCAGTTCCTGGAAGACGTAGATAATTTCGTGGAGTCAGGTCGCCGTAAGTTTAAAGGTTAATGATCTTTAAAGTTCATCAGGCCCGTAATTAAGGTTTGTGACTAAAAAAAAAAGGAAAAACTATCCATCGCAGAGTTGTTTATACTAATGGCTATTTCAAGTTCAGATGTATTTGTGAATAACACACTGTCACCTTCGCAGTTGAATTAGACGAAAGTGGAAATGTTCACACCAGTTAAAGCCAAAAGTTTTATTATCAAAAGAATATTGTCTTTCGTGAAGCCAGATAAGTTAGAAGCAGTTTCTTAGTGATGTGGTAGACATTAAAGAAACAGGGCGAAGACCAAGAGTAATGCCGAAAGCCTTGGAAAGCATGCGCACTGTTGAAGGTCTTGATCTGTTTGCAGTTGAAGCAAAAAGTAAACAAAACAAAAAAAAGTGAAGAGGTTTTATTTCAAGTCTAAACTTTTAAAGCCAAAAACTGACGTAAAAACGCTGATGAATGTGGCTGTTCGTTGTATGGAGTAGTATATCAAGCGAAACGCAGTCTCGGAGTTCAGAAATTAAGCATTTGTCTAACATTCCTGGTCGTTAGGAAAACAATATTGGGCATTTAATTTGTTATGGTTGAGAAGCCCTTGTAATATGGTCATTGCACATTTTGGTTTATGTATTATATTCGGTTTTCGAGTAACAAAGAATTCCCACGGATTGAGTGTTTTCAAAAATAGGTTGTATCAGGTTTTGGTTCTGCTAGTTTTTATTAGTTTTGATATACGCCCCATAGATTGTACAACAACTAAAAATACGCGTTAGCTTATGCATAACTTTACATCTACTTCATAGAAATATACCAATTTTGATTTCTTTGCGCATCGACATTTTTCATATGTTGAAACTTATGAAAATATACCTCACCTGGAGGTGGACGTTGCTGTTGTTTTTTTATCTCCTTTGACCCTCACACTCAACAGAAAAGGGGATCACATGAATTTGCAAGGTGTTTGGCATTATGTTCTAGTTCATTTTGGTAGTGAAGTATGTCGAAACCGTTTCTTATTCAGATACGCCCAGGAATTAACAATTTATTTTCTATTATCATATTTTGTAATCACCGGAGACGCCTAAGTAATGCTTCTGAGGTATTTATATATATGGGCTTAGCTGTTTATGATAATAGATCATACATTATGAGTTATGTTTGCCTTATGACGGAGCTTATCGGCGATCTCTAACAAGCGTGAGAGAGGGTTTGCATTATGTCGAATTCTTAGCATGCGTACGAGAAATAAAAAAAGGTAAATAGTCCCTTTGCTATTCTTATATGCTTGCTATGCGCAGGCAAACGGGAAAAGCAACTTTTTGCCAAAATTCAGATCAGCGGAGGCAAGTGAGGAATAGGTAGACTAGGAAATGGGTTCACATTTGTTGCATCGAATTTTGAGGCTGAAACATAAGCTACCATAAGACTAGTTGAAAAAAATTATGACACTGTTAATAATTCATACATATAAATGTAAAATTAAATCAGAAATGTATCCTAAGATTTAAGTTAAACACTGCTTATTCAATTATATAATAGAAAGTCAGAAGTGGAATACAATGCTATTCATTAAAATGTAATAAAAAGTTAGTTAAATTTGATATAGATGCAGAGGTAAAAGCAGAGCAACCAGTTTGCAGTCCTAGTTATAGTGATGGTTTTCATCCGGTAGTATGAAGCGTCTCTACTGTGAGTTCCATGTTGCTAGACCGAATGGTTGATGGGGAAAAGTCGGAATACCCAAGAGAACGTTGCGGGGACGAGCATGGTTGAAAGAAGCTGAATTGTTTTTAAGTGGCCTTTTTCGTTTCAAATATAAGTTGAATAACGCGCTTGCTTATAGAACATGTGACTGTAGTCCGATGGACACACTAGTTTTTTTTTAACATAAAAACACTAGAAATTCTTTATTACCCAAAAAAACAACTTTATCTTAAGATTGATTTGAGGTTAAAACTCAATAGTAATTTTGATCATTTGTTTCTTAAGCTTACGAAGGTTGTTGCCAATATATTTGTTGCTGAATTTTGTGTTGAATCCATTGAGAAATAGGATCTCCTTGATGTAAAGAATTTCAAAAAACATATTAAAATATAAACACGAGGAAATTTAGATAATTAAAATTATTATTATTATATTCCTTTTAACATTATTATGTATTGAAATTTAAATTTGGTTGTCGAGCCCTGTGTAAGTGGCTATCTAGAATTTTTTTTTTGAAACTCTGTCTACTTAATCCAGAATAAAATCTTCAAAGGCAAATTTCCCATTTGCCTGTTTCTAACAGATATATAGTATTATAAGTCGATTCTGGGTGGTAGTAGTCAATCCAAGACACTAAATTCTATGGCAAGGTAGTTGAATATATCAGAACTAAAGGAATGTAACTAGACTGTGTTAAGTTCTCATAGACATACCGAGCTAATAGAAGACGCAGCACATTTATTCAACTGTTTAACCTCATTGTATGCAAGAGAGGAATTAGGTAAGTTAGACCCAGTAGCAACTCTATCCTTATGTATAAGACATTTCATTAAAGGTGAAAAATCGGTTATTGCTATAGATGCTTGTTTGTGAAACTGCAATTTTCTGAAACCAGAATTTGAACAGAATTACCATATGAGGATGTTTGTGCATTTTCAATGGGTTTAGCTAACTGTTGTGTTCATTAATAACGACTTCAATCAAAACTGTCAAAACTGGCAGTAACGCATTTCCAAGGTATTAGGAGAGCGTAAATTATTATCTTTATTTGAATTATGGAAATTTAGATCAGCCTTGTTTTTTTCTAGCTTTAATAACTACTTTTTAAGCGAGTCATTTTGTGGCAGGATAGCCTTTGTTTTGGGTGAGTATTTGCTTACATTATTTTTTAAGTTTAATGACCGTTGTCTTGTCATTTCAAATGCTTAACGTGACATTACTCAGTGGGGTTAGGCGCCTCCTCCCCGTTTGTTTATATTTTAACGAACTATCTGTTTAACGATTTTTTTTTTACGAGTATTGATGAGAGCCTTTTTGGTGATTCTGGACGTCGGTGCTCAACTCGAGTTCGGACTATAGCACTCCCCTGATGATTTACTGTCTCTCAGCAGTTGGTTGATTTGGAATTTAGATGACGTTTGATTGGCAGTTTTTTCTTGGACCAGGTCCTCCTGTCACCTGCGACTCGAGTGCTTCCTGGCGCATTCGTTGTATGCAGGTACTCCTGTCACCTGCGACTTGTACGTTTCCTACTTTTCCAAGTTGAGGAGGATTTCCCAGGGAATTGGTCCCGTCGCTTTCTCCCGGTACTGTTAAAAATTTGCTTGTCACTTCTGCTCCACCGTCCAGCTGCTCTCTTCAGTATATTTGGGAGCTTGCTAGCACGTGAGACGATCTGTAGGGAGGCTGACGCCAGGTAAGAGAGAGTATCTCTGGTTTCCGTTTAGGATCACCTTCCCTTTCTGTTGATGCTCTGGCGTTCATGACCTGTCCTGATAGCTGCTTTGGCGAGCTGATCATGGTCCTGAGATTCTCTTTCCTCTGATGCTTCCACTAATTGTGAGAAGAATTATGCAGCATTGAATTATTTAAATATGTATATATATTTTCCCATGTTTATGCTGTGACTTTATAAAGTCACCCAACGGATCATTTACGTTCATTTTTCTAGGCAAGGTTTCACATATTTAGCTTTGTGGTAATGGGTAGGAATTGTAATTATTTTCTTGTTTTATTTATTCTTCCTCCCTTCTTCCTTTGACTTGGTTTTAGGGTAGTTTTTGGTCTGGCCAGCAAAAGTGTTGGATCCAAGCAAGTCATTTTTTATTAATAGTTGTCATTTCCTTATCATATATTTGTTCCACTTTGATAGGATATAGCTTTTTTACCTTTAGGGAATCTAGTGGGGTTCTAAGGACCGGTATTAGTCCTTCCTGGTTGTTACAAAGATATTGCTGTATTCATGATATCGCAAAAAGTTGATTTAAATTTTATATTTATTATGCATTAAATATTGTTAGTTTCCTTGAGTGCTTTTGTTTCCGCTGACCTTTAACACTGTTACATTTATTACTGACAACATCTCTTTATAATTTAAGAACCAGCGTAACCACCCCGACTGTTGTAACACAAGGTTCTGATTACTTACTACGTAGCTCATTAGCTAAATAATCTTATCTTTTACATTATTTTCCTTGTTCGCTATAGAAAGAAACAAGTAAAAAATGCGCCGAAGTTCCTAAGGCGCAATCGAGTTTTCTGTACAGTGTATACTGCTGTATGAAACTCAGCCACAGCCCATGAAACTCAGTCATGGCCCATGAAACTTTCAGCAGCGGGATGGTGGTGGCATGTGTTGTTGGCACCAGATGCGTAATCATGAGTAAATCTAACCTTAAATAAAATAAAAGCTACTAAGACTAGAGGGCTGCAGTTTGGTATGTTTGATGATTGGAGGGTGGATGATCAACATAACAATTTGCACCCCACTAGCCAGAGTAGTTTTTACGTTAGATCTGAGGGCCAAGAGAAAGAGTGCGGACGGACAGACAAAGCCATCTCTGTAGTTTTCTTTTACAGAAAACTAAAATTGGCTCAAGAAATTAGAAACTTTCGTTGCTGAAGGTACATAGTTTGACATGTACACTTGAAACACCCAGTTTTAAGTACATATGGTAAGAATTATAATATTGATGTTCTGAAACCCATTGCATAAAGATGTGGATAGACATCATTTATGACGTTTTCTTATTTTAGCTTATTCAAGAATCTGTTAAAATTCTCGGAAGGGTGAGGATAATATAATTTTGTATTCGTTCAAGTTGGGTGTGGTCGTTCAAAAACCTCCGCCACTTCGTGAGAACACAAACACTATTACCACTGTTTGGTCTAGTCTTTAGCCAAATTTCTTATTAGTCTCTTTATTAGAACACAAACACCATTACCGCTGTTTGGTCTAGTCTTTAGCCAAATTTCTTATTAGTCCATACTCTTAACTGAATATTTTGTGTACAAACACTGCCCCCATTACTGTAGAACTAAGATTTTCCCAAATATTTCCATGAATCCAAGTAATAACCAAAGTCATGATTTTTTCATATTTCAAATTATAATATTTATAAAGTTTGCAATAACATCCGATTTACCGTAAGCAAAAACAATCTCAAGAACTTTAATCAAGGATTATTTTTAAAATGTTTGCATTAGAATAAAGTTCAGAGTAAAAGTAAGCAGGAGTGAAGATATGAGAGTAAATGGAAACTAGGAAGACAGCAGAGCTGTAAGAATGAATGATAGAAGTATTTAAATTAATATAACCGATAATATTTAGAACAGAGAAGAGGCGAGTCACAGAATACGTGAAGAAAGAAAGGTAGACGGTGTGTGCAGAAGATTAGAAGAGACTTAAATTGTCTAAGGTAAGGTATGAATAAAAGAAGTGTTGCTGATAATGCTTTCAGTACTTTTAGTAAAGTGTGTAAGCTCATTGTCAATAAGGGATAGGTTGAAGTTAAGATCAACTGCTTGTGTAATGGTGAAGTGGGGAAGGTTGAATTAGTAAGTAGATGTGGTGGAAAACTTATTATGTGCGAATTAATAGATCCAAGTATTTTGAGATGCTTTGGTCATGTGGAAAGAATCGATAATGATAGGATGTTGAAAAGGTTTTTTAATTCAGAAGTGTTAGGAGAAGGAGGACAAATAGACCAAGAAACAAGTGGATAGATGGTGTGAATGAGTTATTGGAAAGGAAGGGCTTTCATACCCAGGAAGTTAGGGAAAGCAATATTGGGGTGAGAGGCCCAGGCTGTGTATGGGTGTTTGGTGCACTGCTAATGATCCTTCTGTGTAGGTGCATCAATTAGCTGATGTTGTGGGAGTTGAAGGGGAACTTATGGTTAATAGCCATTAAATTTCGTCAAACAGAACTTTTAATAAGCTAAAAAATGATCCATTGCTCAAATCTGTACGTAATCCCATTATTTTACAATTAAATTTCAAAGTAGTGCCTAGGTACTTCAATGGGGACCGCCATTTCTCCTAGATACGACCACGTTGCCATCTGGCGGATTAGTAGCGATGACGTCGTGCCGCGGTCGCCTCAATAACGAGAGCAACGAAGCACGTGTATTGTAGAGTATTCGTCCTCTGTATTGTCCTCGTGTTTTAGGTCAATTGTCATTCAAATAGCGTCAATTATGCCAACTTGTATAGCGTATGGTTGTGCCAATACTTCTGGCAAGTGTCCAAAAGGCATATCATTCCACACGATTCTGTCAAATAGAGAGAAATCAAGCCGCTGGCTGATGGCTCTTCGAAGGGAGGATATCAATATAAAATCTTTCAACCTACGACGCAAACCATTGTCTGCTCGGACCATTTCTTGCCAACAGATTTAAAATATGACATTAGGAGCAGGGTATTAGTTATGGCTATGAAATTTTCTTATATGATATGTTTTGGGAACTTAATTTCCCTCTGAACAGACCACGGTACCGAAGAAGATAGGGCGGCTATCTACCGCTATCTATACTATGGTGTCTCCACTTGTATGCATTTGAATTGAAATTTATTCTTGTCAGTTGCCATGTGCGTAGTGTGATGGGGTGAACGGCAGTTTTCTAAACGTGTGTATCCATGAATTGATGAGGGCCTTTACTCAGTCCATTTTAACATGTTTAATTAATGGGGTTTTAGAATTTAGGGCTGTATATGCCTAACTAGGCATACTTCAGGCTACTTCTTAATTTACCATTTCAATCATATATTTTCAGTTGACAAATACAAACCAAAAAGGATATCTAAAGACGCTGTTCCCTCGGAATAGTTCCGCCTGTCTGAACCGACCGCAACATGACGTCACGCATAACAGATGAGGCACACAAAATGGCGGCGCCCATGGTGCAATAGAAAATTGGTTGTAAAAAATAAGAAAACGCCCCTTTCGAAAAACTTTTTTTCACCAGGGGTACTTGAATATAATAATACTACATATGGAACAGCTAAAATGCAACCATAAGCTCCCCTTTAAGCGCATGGGAGTAGGGGGGTTTTCATCCACGATTCATCAGTTAAAGTTTGAATATAGCAGTGGTCGTTGTTCTTCTCTGAAAGCGCTTTGTTAGTGGAGTGAGTCATTAGTCTTGCGTTTGTAATGTCTGTGGCCCCAGAATGTTTTGAATGGGGATCAGGGGTAGCTGGTTGTCAGAAAGACCATGGCAACAGACAGGGCAAACAGTTGGCGGTAGAATTGTCTTGATAGTATTGTAAAAATTGTCACAATTTTTCTTCAACGTTAGAGGATTCACTCTGTGCCGAGGATGGTCTTCACAATGGCAACGATGTTTCTAGGGTGAGCGAAAATTGGACAAAATGAGGCCCGATGGTCAACAAGCAAGCAGCAAATCGAAAAACATATTTTTATTGTTTCTTTTAACCAGATTTACTTATGGTTTTGATCATACTAGGAAAGTAGAAGGTTAATACCCAAGATCTCTCTCTCTCTCTCCTCTCTCTCTCTCTCTCTCTCTCTCCGCCCAGAGCTAATGTAGATTAGGTACGCTATCCGCAGAAAACCCACCTCAGATGACCTCGTGCTGCTCGGTAGTATATGGCAGCTCATGAAAACCTTGTTCGCCTTCTGTCACTCGAGGAAAAAATTGTCGGACTGTGGATTTTGCACGGGGCTGGATTTAGCGGACGCCTATCTACGTTTAACCAAACCCAGTCTGAAGGTTTTTTTTTTTTCTTAAATTGAAAATGCAGTTCCTATCTGTCCTGAAATGCACTGTTATACTATATACCATGGCGAGTTGAGTAACTATCCTTGGAGCGAGTATTTTAACAATTTGTTTGTACTAGTGAAATGTATTTTTATTTTTTTATTTTGTGCGGTAGGCTTACATGAATTGATTAATCATTATGCCCAGGGCATATATATGAATTGTGCTATACATTTTCTTCACTGTAATAGGCAGCCATTCTCAGAAAGCTAGTAAAGTGTTCTCTTCAGTAATGTGGTCTGCCACGTGGTTAAGTAAAAAGTGACCTATCCAATGTAAAATTGATTTCACTGATATTGTGTTTAATAGAACAATATGATGATAAAAAGGTAACGAAAAGAATCGATGAAAACCAAAGCAGTAGTAAGAATTAAGAATTTCTAAAGGTTTATAAATGTTCAGGGTGTCCCGGTCATTTATCCCTTTGCATTTTCTTGTTAATTGCATTCGGGGATGAAACATCATAGATCAGTAGCAGCTTAATTTCTTTGAGGTCTGCTTCGGAACAATTCTTTGCTTGTGGTAAATAAGTTTTTTTTTTATCTAGAATATTGTGTTGCATAAATTGTTAACATTGCATAAGAGTGAGACCACACACCCCCCCAAAAAAAATAAATAAATAAAAAAGAGGATGAACAAGCCATTCAGCTGAACTGCTAAATAAGATTTGTCTCTTCCATCTCTTCCCATCCTGTTTCTTCCACTGTGGTAAGTAGGGGTAGAGGAAGATGAGGGTGAATCAGGGAGGTAGGGAGGCGATGTCCTGCCAGTCTTCTTCCATCTCATTTAAATCCAATTCCCGAATCGGAGCTTCCATTGCCCTTTTTCAGAACGGGATAACGAGGTGCTCTCGATGGTCTGCCGGATAAGAGACAAGGCGCAAGTGCCCTTGCTCCGCTTGTCCCTCTGCCAAATCACTCTTCTCGTCACTCCCGGAGTTGTTCAGTTGAAGAGCCAGTCCCAAGGGGAAAATATCACTTGTGATTGGGAAGGAGCAGGTGGCCTCTCCTTATAGGTATAATCGCATGTTAGCAATGCAGAACGTCAAGGATGTCTCAGTGGAACGACGGGTAGGGCATCCAGTTTTATTTTTAAGAGTCGGAAAGGCATGGAAAGCTATTATCAGGTAAAAATTAGTTTAAATGTTTTCATAACTTTTGCCATATTGCAATTATAATATATATATAGTAATTATGTATGTGACACTACTACTTTTTAAATGATCTATACCTTTTACTACTGTGACACTACTACTTTTTAAATGATAGGTACCTTTTACTATGAAAACTACCATCTGTTTTAAGTACATGAACTGTGGTTGGCCATGAAACCCAATTAATACATAATTATATAATTCACTAAATTGGAGGATCTATACTTTTTTTATTATTTCATGAACTAATTCTCTCTCTCTCTCTCTCTCTCTCTCTCTCTCTCTCTCTCTCTCTCTCTCTCTCTCTCTAGGTATAGAATGTTTGTAACGACTAATAATAATTATGTTTCTCATATGAAGTTATGGAAATTCATTGTATATAGTGTGTGTGCATGAGTGCATATGTATATGCATTTATTGGCCACAACTGCACAGACATATACACAGGGTGACCCCCCAAAAAACGGGCCCCAACTTTTTTGATAGGCGATAATTTTTTTTTTCTTTAAGGAATCAAGAGCGACTACAGCTATAACTAGTTTATTGTGTTCAGAACATCATATTAAACAATCATAGTCGTTGGCCTTTTCTTCTTCAATCTAAAACGTGTGCTCAAGATGACCACCATTCAGCTCCGTGCATTTCTTAAGCGTAACAAAGTTGTTCAAGACATCCTTACAAAGAGACCGATGAATGGTTCTTATCTCCTCCCTAATGGTTTCCTGGAGTTCAGTGATGGTCCTGGGTCTCCCTGCATAAACTCGGCCCTTCAGGTAGCCCCAAAGGAAGAAATCTGGGGTGCTAAGGTCTGGGCTGTGAGATGCCCGCTCAAAATCAGTCTTGAAATTGACCACACAGCTTCCAAAGCTCTCTTTCAGCCAGTCTTGGGAAAGATTTGACGTGTGAGAGCATGCTGCATCTTGCTGGAACCAGAATTTTCTCATAAGCAACAGATAGGGGGTCTGTAGCTCACTCTTGAAGGCATTGAGGACCTCAACATATCTTTTTTTTTGGTGACTCACCGTCGCACCCGATTCTTCAAAGAACATTGGTCCGATAATGCCTCTGGCTGAGATTGGACCCCCCCACACTGTGCACTTAGGGGAGTGTAGAGGCTTGGTGGCTATTATGTTAGGCCTGGAGGTTCCCCAGAAGACATTTTTCTTTGAATTCACCTTTCCTTCAAGATGAAAGTGGGCTTCATCTAGGTCCAAAGGAGGTTGAGAAATTCTGGGGTCTCCTCGATTTTCTTTAGCAACTTGACTGCCATAGCCTTTCTCTGCTGTTTGTCAGAGCCTGTAAGGGTCTGCTTTGTCTGTATTCTGTATGGGTAAGTCTTTATATCATTTACGAGTACTCTCCTGCACGTCTCGTGGGATGTGCTGAGAGGCTGACTTCGCTTGCACACAGCTTTTCGGACTCTGCATAACTGACTCCCATACCCCCTTGATTAGCTCGGCTGTACTCTTCCTGGGACGTCCTGAGTGGCTTGGATGATTATCAGTTTCATTGAGGTTCTTCATGGTCCCATACTTCTCAAAGTGGTCCACCCAGTTCTAAATTCTCGCATTCGAACTGATGCATGAAAGCCCATCTTTAAGTAAAATTTTACAGAGTATATTCTTTGCTCAAGCTTCCATTGAGGCCTCGTTGTGCTTGCAGGCGTTGCTGCTGCCTTGTCCTGAAAAATAAGAATGATCAGTTAATGAATGAAGGAAATATCACAAAATGTGTGCACGGGGCCTGTTTTTTGGGTCATCCGTCCTATATATATATATATATATATATATATATATATATATATATATATATATATATATATATATATATATATATATATATATATATATATATATATATATATATATATATATATATAATATACTCAATACTAATTACGTATATTACATAAACTTACGTATCGTAAACCTAATGTACAAATACAGACATTCTTCATTCATATATTTCACCAATGTATCTTGTCTATAATTATAACAGAAATCATTTAAGGTTGACGTAGCTGTATATATATATGTGTGAAGATGAAAATGTTTTCAGCATTAAATATTTTGATGTCTGTGATTGGTCTTTTAAATTTTCTATTCCTCCTTCAAATGTACTTAGCGATATGTATTTTCCGAGTATATGCGCCAAGAAGTAAATAGGTGTAATTGTATGTGAACATCGTTAATGATTTGTTCCTATTGTTTGACAGTGTCAGTCCTCATTATTCTACTATTATGGTTTAGTGTTCCAATATTTGACATCTTCAAGTATCTTTGTATGTGTATATGTGTGTATGTGGATAAGAGTTGCGGAGAATGGCCAACTATTAGTTTTTAAAAATTCATCACTTTTACAACTTGATGTTTAGATGTTAATAGAAAATTAATTTCTTTTTATTTATATATTTATTTATTTAGTTTTATTTTTTGTTGTTGCAATCATGCTCGTAAGTCGTTGATTATAACACTCTTTGATGTTTTTGATCATGAAAAAATGTGAGGTTTTTAAAGAGGGCGATTATTCTGAATACTTTACAGTATCAAAAGACTTAAAATGTATTAGTCTCTTAAGAGGGGCGTTGCTAACTCTCATGCATAAGAAAAGAAGGATCAGGCGTAGCTACAATACATCATGGGCTTGTTTGAAGACACTCATGCAAAGAGAGAGAGAGAGAGAGAGAGAGAGAGAGAGAGAGAGAGAGAGAGAGAGAGAGAGAGATGTGGAAAGGAAAGGGTTTGGGTTTGTTATGTAATGCATTTACCTCAACGTAAGTGTTAGTGTTTGCACCAGACTTGAAGACTTTGTCTCGTAATATTGGGAACTTAACCTTTATTTAGGCTAATCTTCTATTAATATATATATTTTTTTCATGTTAAATTGTCCTACTGAAGTGGAGGATGTTGGAACCCAGTGTTCCATACTCTCTCTCTCTCTCTCCTCTCCTCCTCGTACTTCTCTTCCCTTCCTCTCTCCCCTCATCACTCTCTCTCCTCTCTCTCTCTCTCTATCTCTCGTCTCTCTCTCTTCCCTCTCTCCTCTCTCTCTCTCAACATTTGAGGTTAATCTTCTATATATTATATATTTATTTTATGTTAAATTTTCATATCGAGATGAAAGATAATGGAACCCGGTGCTTATATATATATATATATATAGATATATAATATATATATATATATATATATATATATATATATAATATATATATATAATGCTTCATTTTATGACACTTGCGTTTTCATCTCAATTTTTTATTTTGTTTATCAGCTCAAATTCAGGTGAATGGCCTAGGGCTGTTTTTATCCTCAGAGAAAGTAGCGGCATGGTAGTGTCATGGAAAATTAGCTCGAATTTGTCTTGCTGTCAAATAAACCATAAACACCCCCAGAATCTCGTCAATATAAATCCGTTGAGATTCATCTCGCTTCTCATATAGTTTGTACCCTTTGCATCATTCAGAAGCTGCTTCTGAGGTCATAGTGTTTACGATAGAATGCTATTAAGACACTCCTTTGCAATTGCTTCAGGATTCGCAACCTAGGATTAGCGCTGGTCGCATCATCTTTGTCTTTGATAACACCTGCGTCACCCCTTAACGTCCTTCAGACGAGACTAGGAACCTGACCGTCCCTCAATTCTGTATAATCACCTTTGACATCCTCAAGCCGTCATTAATCATCTATCGGCTACCTGGCCACTTGCATTTGGTCAAAACACATGGTAGCCATCCCCTTTTGACACATCTGCAAGTCATATAAGATCTGACCTGACCCTTGCCTCTCACACCTAGTAACTCCGCCCATCCTAACCTTTTTCTCCCTTGTGAATTTTTTATTTTTATTTTATTATTTATTTATTTTTTTTTTTTATAGACAATGTAGACACTAGATACTGTCGAAATACTGTTTTCTTCCGGCACTACCTGAGGATTAAGAAGGTCGGTGTGGAAGATTTGAACAATGCCTACTGGCCATCGAAAACATCCAAGATGGTGACCGCACTGATGGGGATATAAGCACCCTGGGTTGCCCTAAGAAGTCAGTTAGGTAGGCAGCTTTGTCATGATACCTTACACCTGTAGGTATCTCAGGACCCAGTTGTCCATAACGAGTTGAGAGAGACCAAATTAGGCCCATCACGCACTCAGTCAGTTTGGCACCTTATACTATAGCTTAAGCAAGAAGCCTACAAAACCTTGCTTGGACTTATATTTAGACAAGTATTCCGCTGTACCTCATACCATACCACTCATTACAGCCCTGTGCGACCAGTCCACTCCAGTCGTGCCCTGCCTACTCCTTTCATTGGTAGCGTGAAGATATACATTCCTTGACGACGAATCATCCTACATCTGAGTTCAGGTGCTCTGACTCCAGATTTACCAGCAGTCCTGTTGTGTCCATTTGTGTCAAGCAACGGTGTACTTTGTAACATGCCAAGTGCATCATATTCTTACGTGCTCATATGTAGATACTGTATAAGATTGGTGCAATTACCTGCAGTTCTGTGCCAGACTCGTCGAAGGAAATTCTACTTACTCTTAGAACATTTTAATCTTAGAAGTTAATTCTAGTTAGTCTTTGTAACACTATTTATCTAGTAGACAGTGCCATGAGGTTCTATAGAAACCCCTATAATATTTTTGCATTTGTTCTATAGAAACCCCTATAATATTTTTGCATTTAAGTGAAATTATACTTTATATTAATGGACTTATTGTGTTTCTCTTGAACCAGTTTAGAAGACTAGTGTATTATTCACTGCATTATCTTACTTTTCTGCTCGCTGCCGTTATGTTGATCCACTGTAGTCACAGATTAAATGTCCTGTTGCGAAGGTATTAAATTTGAGCCAAGTCATTGATTTACTTAAATCGTCTATAAACCTATTCCATAATACTGTGGCATGCGACTATATATATATTGTATGCGCGCTACGGAATTTGTGCACAGTGGCCATTATTCCTTCCTTCAATCTTGAATTCAAAAAACCATTTCACACTTTTCTCTTCTTATTGGTGACTGTGCTTATGATAGTTCTGAATTATTGTTCACAAGTCATTTTAGCATTTGATCTTGACTTAGATACTTCTTTGTAAGTTGTGGCTATTAACGTTATTTTAAACAATTTATCATTTGCTTCTTATGCCTTCCGCCCAGATATGGCTTCAATAAATATGATATTAAAAAATTTATAGTGCAAATTCTTACGCCATTCCTAGTAATAGGCGATTTCAGCGCTCATAATCCTCAGCAAGGTTTTGATGCATTGGATTCAAGTGGAAAATTATTGTAGACAATACTAATAATAATAATCCAGAGTCTTGGTTTCGAGATGACTCGGTAATTTTTCATAATGGGTGTGGGAATCCTTTATCTGCTACAATTTTAAGGTAATGCTTATCCTGGGTACATTTAGATTTTGTATGGTTAATTAGTGAATATTTTAATGGAAAAATCAATTTTCTATACTAAAAAATATCCCTGCTGGGGAGGCAGACTGGAACAAATTAAGTCAGTTTTATTTTATTTATTTATTTAATTTTTTGAAAAGTTATTGAATATTTCAACTCACACAATGAAGCAAATGCTAAAGGAAAACCTAAGTTCCATAGTGGAACAAATGCAGTTTTCTCAGAGTAATATGTTCTGTTGCTCTTCAGCAGAAGTATTTTGAAAAATCAGAGAATCAAAGCCTACTTCTGCATTACTGGGCTTAATTCTAGAACTCCAGTTAGAGCTGTTTGGCAAGTTTATCACTTTTCCATTAGCTAAGTAGTGGCAAGTTTATCCGTTTTCCATTACCCATTTTAAGAAAGAATGTCACTCTGATCACTGATCATCCTGAAGTTGCTGATAAACTAGCCCAACATTTTTCAAGTATTTTGTGTTCAAAATATTATTCTGCCGAGTTTAAAATAATTTGTGAATCGCTGATTGCCTTGGATCATAGCTGTAACAACAAGGAAATATGTAAAGTCAAGTCTTCTATTAAAGAATGTAGATACGAAAGGCTATCTATCAACTGATGCCACTTTCCATGGGGAAAATATAAATTATATGAGATGCTGAAGTGTCTGCTTGAAAATCTTTGACAATAGTAAATAGGGTAGCGATTTGATTCATTAATTCTTATTTATCATAATAATTCATAAAAGAGAAAAAACAATTTCCAGGGTACATATTTAGTCTGAGGAAATTTCACAGGAAAGCATCATTAGTTTTACGTTTGGAGTTAGATGTTAACAATGTTGTGAACGCAGTATCATTTCCCGAAAAAAGCTTACTCATTGTTGGTGAATTGGCAGTCTACTGGATTAGTTATGACAAAACATCAGCTTGTAAACTCTTGGAAAAGTTCATCAGTGCTGTGGGGTCATGAGCATGATGTTTAGATTTTCATCTTTTAAGACCGGTGCTGCATAATTTACCAATATAGACATTCTGGAGTAGGAACCACTTCAACTTCGAAAGGGACTATTTTGCATGATATTTCAGTAAATCTTGCATAGTCTAGTCTATAACGGAAGGTTGAGAAATTTTTAAAATTAAGTTTGTATCTGGTCTTAATTGAGGAAGAGATAAGTCATTATTTAGGTGACATACTTTGCTATCTAGGTTCCAGCTTTAGTATGGCGGTCAAGAATATTCTGCATGTAAACTTTAATCAAAATAACTAGATTTTGCAGATGATAGTGGTCTTAGAATTTTGGACATTGCATTTAGAAACCTGATCTGTTTAGAGCATTCGTGTGGATATTGATGAATTACTGATACTCTAAAAGAATCTGGTGACTAGTAGACTTGATGGGCCAAGATTATTGAAGCCTATTCAAATTAGATTAAATGAACACATTAAGGATACCTCTTAAGTGGCAAAAGATCCAAGAAGTTAATTATCCACATATCCCATTATAGATCAAAAGGAAATTTCCCTGTACCAAAAATCCTTGCCAGCAAAGAACATTCCCACTGAAGATGTGAAATCCAAATTCCCAGAATGTGATGCTGTTCATTAGTATCGCATGAAGCTGTTTACTGATGGTTCCAAGTCAGAAAGTTGTGTTGGATGTGCGTGCTGTAATGTATAAAGATGAATCATATGTAGCTGTGGTACGTGACAGTGCAGTGGCTTTGCATAAATTTCAGAGTTGACTGCATGTATAATGCTTTGGTCAAATACTGTGACTTAAGATGGATGGCATTAGATTCACTAAGAGTTCTGTAGTTTCCTACCTATTTGTTCAGAAAGCTCAAGAGACTCTTGAGCTTTTTGTTTTACACTGAAGTAGCGAATGCTAAGGGATGAACATGAAATGTTGGCTTCATTAGTGCTTTCATCAAATGTCAAGCTGGAATGATTTTCTCCTATATCATTTCTCAGATATTTAGCAAAACTGGGTGCAATAGCATTTCTTTGTAACCTACCACATTTTGTTCTATGCAACTTCAAACCTTTAAGACATACAGATTTTTTGTCTAAATGTGGCAGTAATTCTCCCAGATGATCTACAGAGAGGTTAGAAGAATGCTACGAAATATATATGGCAACTTTCAGTTCAGCAACTCTCGTAGGGTCTTGAACTAGTGGGACCATGGACTGAGCTATGGAAGGTTGATTAGTACTACAGCGAGCCTTTACTAATTCAGAATGCTTTTTACTTTCCTTGTGACCAATAAGAGATTTATATGCGCTTGGAAGACAGAGCCAGTACAAATCTTGCAGCGAGCTTTTGTTGCATCTCCTTCTACAGGCTGTAGCCACACTGTAAATGATATATTTTACCTTATTACTACAAATAGTCTAATAATTTCTCAAACAACCACATAATTTATCATCGTACTAATCAATTTGTGTACCAAACTAGTAGCAACAGGCTAAAATTAATTTTATGAGACCAAAATGGATCCAAATAATTCAGCCTACATTGCTAAAACGGAGAGGACAAAAGAAATTAACTTTAGCCTGCATAGAAATACGGTAAGGAAAACAGGCAAACTAGACCTCATTCCATACCTGTAAACCTCTCATCATTTTCCCAAGCTCTACGATACCGTTGAGAATATTGTTTTCCACTCATGATGATATGCCAATCACTATCGGTATACCGAAATGCAGAAAAGACTGACTTCCTAAATTCCTCTAGTCAAGAGGAGTAGACGCTGCTAATGCTATATATCCAAATGTTATGAATTATTGAAACTTGAAGCTGTACGTGTAACGTTCGCGTACAGTTCACGATATCTTGCAGTCCTGGTGCCTGGGCTGCGTTGATCCTGGGGTGGAGGGGGGGGGGGGGGGTTAGACTAAGGATTGAGAGACGGCTGGCGAATTAGCAGTATAGCCACTATGAACAGGTAGGCTTTCACCCACTTCAAAGAAAAAAATCTATGAATTTAAGCCACTGGAATATATTCTTCATATTTTGCAACTTCTCCCTAAAAGCCTCATTTCCGCCATAGATTTAGGGAGTAATCCCATGAAACTGCAACACTGTCAAGAGTACCTCTGTTACTCTTGTCGGCATAATACTGTTCAGTTATCACTGGGTTTCCTCTCATGTGGGGATTCATGGTAATAAGGTAGCAGACAGATGTAAAATGACCGCACTGTGATATAACAAGACCTATTAGGCCGTACATTTTAAGGAAGTAGCAGGAGAGGTCGCTGTTCCTCTTTCTCTTCCAATAACAAGAAATATAATGCATTAGGGATAATGTAAGCCCCTTGCCTAGAGGTTTTATTATTTGGAATGTACGTGTTTGTGTGAATTTTTAAAATAAAAATTAAACTACTTTGCCACGATGTAACTGAGTTGCTTCTTAGGTCTCATCGTCTGGCGATATTGTCCAAATTTCATACATTAATTCATTCTTTCCATATTTTTTTTTGTATTAGCATGTACAATGAAGGTATCTTGAATCGAGATCAGAATGGTCGTAACGTCAGAGAGGAGGGAACTTACCTTGTCAATCTTTTCTATATTATTGACGTTTTTTATGGGATGGACACACTAATACATAAGTACCGAGCACACACGCACAGTACAAAATTTGAAACTATAATTCCCAAAAGGAATGATGTAAACCCATGCATTCCAGACACACACACACACACACACACACACACACACACACACACACACACACACACACACACACACATAGAGATTAAACACTGTTTTACTTACAGAAAACAATGAAAAATAAATATAAATGACTAATGAAATGGATGAATAAGCATTTAACATCTCTCTTACCTTTATGGAAGAGACTTGTTAGTATATGGAGGACGGGAGAAGGAGGAGGAGAGGTTATTGTTTGGAAGGGGAATCCCCCTCCACAAGGACCTCTGGTATCAAGGACCTATCTGGGGCTACTTCCCTTCTTCTTCTTCTTCTGTTTTTTCACTATCTGGGGGTTACTTCCCCTCTTTGCTCTTTTGATGGGAAGACAATTATTCTCCTCAAAATTTTTTACATCACTCCACTTTGCAAACACGTCCTTCATCACTGAAGTATGCACATTATATATGTACTATGTAAGACTGTTTGCTTTCTGAATTTTTCAAACAAGCCTCTACTGGCCTTAAATTCACAAACAGCAGCACTTGTTGTAGGCCTTTTCTTACTGAGGTTGACATGCAACATCCTCCAACACTTTGCTACGAGTTCTTTCTTAAATTCTATAGTTTCTTGCCATTTTACAGAGGGGCTGGCACTTGGAACTTTCTTTGGCCTCATGATGGCTTAATTAGCAGTTGCACTTGAATAAAAATGCACAAAAAAATGAACACAAAAGCAGAATGGGTCACGAGAGAACACAAGATGCTTTGTTTGGGCACTTGACACGGGGGCCTAGTCACGATGTGGCCCCTGGAAAGAGCATTTCGGCATTTCGGGGTGTACGAAATCTGAGGATATGCGAAAGCCTAGTTAAAATTTTGTCGGAAAAAGTCTTCGAAAACCGAATCATACAAAAACCAGGGCGTACAAAATCCAAGGTTTGACTTATATACGTATATATATATATATATATATATATATATATATATATATATATATATTTTTTTTTTTTTTATTGTGCGTATGTGTTTGTAGGTATGTATGTATTTCGATACCCTCTGTTCATTAGTTAGGATTCTTGTTTCGATAATAAGAGTTTCGTTTCGTTGGTAAGCCTGAGGAGTAAATTATTTGTTACCTAGGGGTTAGTCGATTGTGATTGGAAGCAACCAGGATGAAGGAGGATATGGGACAAGCAGCTTAATCCCATAAAGATTTGCTGATTACCGAATGGCTGTTTATTTTCTGAAACCGTATCTTCCAAGGAAAAAAGGCGTATGATATATATATATATATATATATATATATATATATATATATATAATATATATATATATATATATATATATATATATAATATTTAGTTAGAAGTAAAAGTCAGGATTCTGCTAAGTTTTAAGATTAAATAATTTTGAGATGTATGTTATGTATAGAATTGTAACATCTTCATCCATAGCAGATTCCTTCTCATGAACTGTCAATTCTAGATCTGGAACAGAGGTTGTGTTCTTCTCTGACCTCGTTTCTATGTTTTTGTAAACTGGAAGCAAAGGGTTATACAGTTTTAGTTCCTTGTTTCCAAAGACTTAACAATTATTTTTATGAGATGCTTACGTATGCATGATTCGACATGAAATAATATTTTTTATTGAAAACTCATTATTCACGTAATCACAAGGTCACTATTTTTTTTTCTCATATGCCACAGAATTTTAGTAATGAAAGGTGTACGGATGTGTGCGGAAAACTTTTCACATGTATTGCCGTCGGACAGCGTTACATGATGTAAATTTCACATAGAATTTTCATTATGTGAAATGTAAGTGTTATTTGAATGACTGCATGCGTGCCGAGAGTTATAGAAATGTTTCTTTAAAGATTCTACGTGTAGCATGTGACTGATTTTGAATACACCTGATCCTACCTCTATCATTACTAGGTATTTGCCGTTTACTTAAAATTGTGTGTGCCTCCGCACAAGCATACACCCAGTGGTTGAAAAATGTCGCTGGCGAGTTTCGACTGTTGCATTGTAAAATGCGACTGTATACGCGAGCATTACTTTATGATTCAGAAGACTGGTTGTTAAATATCCTTGATAGACGAGATAGGAAGGTAACACGATTTAAAAGCATGCATGGATCAAGTAAGTTTCAGATATGAAAGCATTGCAAAGGTTTTCAAGTCGTATTATAGATGGTTCAACCAATGGGATTTCAGAATTGCATTAGAGAGAAATGTAGTGCAATCATATTTTGGGAATAAGAATGACCATGTTGGGTAGAGGGTGAACATGGCTTCATTTATACCTGATATATCTTTGTCTAAGTAATAATAATAGAAGAATATGGGAATTGAACGCAGTTAGCACGGAAGACTACGATTATTCAGAAGTTTAGTTTGGTAGCATTAATGAGGAATAATAAGACCAGCGTTTAACAGTATGTAATTACTTAACCAGAAGAATTGTAGATCCAACTGCAGGCAACATTATAGTCATGATGGGATTTAATCCTCAAGCGGTTAAAGATATCTTTCATGTAGGCCTGTGTGACCATCGCTTGTTTGGTACCCGTCTGTATATGAAATGAAAAATTCGTTCAAAACACGTGGTATTATATAACCTCACTTTA
>NC_087200.1:111420973-111425973 GCF_015104395.2 Macrobrachium nipponense | reverse complement strand
CAACAATAAATCAAACGCGATGTTAAGAGCTGGAGAGGTATTGTGACACACATTTACCCAAAATGCAAATGACGGCCTTTGGAAATGTTTGCGCGGTGCTGGGTGTTCGGGTCCCAAGAAGGGATAATGGTCAGCAACCATGGAGAAAAGATCTCCGCGTAAACCTCCCGTAGTGGCTCTCGGCTTAATGTCTCTCGGTCAGGCCGAGGTGAAGGCGCCGCTGGTTTTTTGGAGGAAAGCCTATTGGACACGCATCCAAGGATTACCGAGTTCCTGAGCTCTTCAAAGCGAACGATGCTAGTCCGACCATAGGTAATATCATCCTTTGGTTTCCTTCGTCCCGCGCCAGTGATAGGATCCCTTCCACAGAATCCTGCTGCCAACACCTTCACCATTGTCATCCCCCATCACCAGCCTCATCATCGCACAATCAGGGACATCAACACTCCTTAAGCTGCTGTCAGCTGGCTTCACGTTTCTTCTTATTAACGTTGGAGTTGGAAGTCTGGAAAAGAAATAGAAACTAGTTACACGTTATCCTTTAGCAGACGGAGTTAGCTGTAAAGTGAATAATAATAGTGCGTAAGCAAATTGTACACTCGAGCTGCATTTGTAGATTTAATTTTGTTTCATGTATATATATATATATTTATATGTATATGTATATATATATTATGTATATATAATATTATATATATATATATATATATATATTATATACACATATGGACACATATGTATATATACATGAAATTTATCTATTTTTTATTTATTTACTCGCACACTTTACTTGTGAAAAAGATAATGATAGTCAGCAAATTCAAAGAGAGAAGTGCTCCTTCGTCCAGCTTAAGCACTGTATACCATCGGAGGTTTTTCTTCCACCTTTTCGGACGATTGTTATTTTGGTGATGCTAGCCAGAGTTGTTCGACCATGAGTGTTGCTCACCCTTAATGGCTGTTTAACGATTATTAGCCATTTTAAAGTGGGTCGCAGCTCAAAAGAAAGCAAGTCGTTATTAACCCACTTGTAAATGCGTTCAAGCGCAAATCTATTATACCTCTACTGAAAATGCCCTCTTCATCGTTCAATATGCACTGTGATGAAAATGCTGTCATAAAAAGAAATGGTTCTTACGTTTATGGTGTCTATTTTTATCAAGACTGGGATTGAGAGTCGAGGGAATTCCTAATATGATGGCGGATATACCGTAATTGGAGTTATAGCATCACATGATGAATATCAGGTGACCGGGGAGCTTGATAAAGTGTCCTTAATCAGCCTTTGGAGATAGAATGCAGCTTTCTAGTTTGTGTATACTTTTTTAAAAGTAAGCCGGACCAGATATTTATCATCCAACAGTTCAATACCTGCTAATGAAGATAGCCTGATTACAGTGTAAAGTCTGTTAGTGACAATCGAATGGCCCTTTGAATCCAGCGACTGATGGACATCATAAACTGGTAATGAAAAAATATTAAGTCGTATTATCGTTGTGATTATATATTTTCTTGGTGCCTATTTTTCATCTGATGTCGTACCGTTAATTTTCAATGCAGTACCCAGTCATGAGAGGTGTCTCATCATTTCTGGAATGTATATTCTTTGGAACACCAATTACAATAAGTTAACCTTCTGCTGCGATATTTTCTTTATATTAATTTGTAATGATATATACTTATTTGCGATTTACCTACTTGCACTTAGACTGTTTACATTCATGCGACAGATTTGTTTAGGAAGTATAGATATACGCATATGCGTTTATGATTCACATATACATATAAGAGATGCGCGCTGACTGACAATATCTATACGCTTACCAAGTCAAACATCTATATTCATGGAATCTATTATCGAACGTTTCTCTTTCTCACATTCTGTCCTTGTGACACAAGTGGCAGTGGCGGCTCGCAACATAATTGACCTTGATAGATTTTATAACCAGACTCTGCAGACTTAAGCAGTAAATTATTTACTTGGTTGTTAGTCTATTGGCATAGGTCAAAGTGCTGAAAGGACAGAGAGTAAGAAATAGAAGAGAGAAAGGACAAAGAGAGTAAGAAATAGAAGAGAGAAAAACAACAAAATAGACCGTAAAATAACTGCAAATGGGAGATATTGGCGAGGCAATCTACCTTTGCAACCGCCCCCCCCACCCATCAGAACACAAGATATTCAGTTCTTTCTCTCATAACAAGCACACAAAACAAAAATACACTCGCTAATCTTATATACATACATATATACATATGTATGTATGTATGTATAAAGGTTTGATCTCGTTCATGGTTAGCGATGTATTGTCTACGGTACGTGAATTTTGGTACTTTGCTGGAAAGAAACGTTAATATACACAATTTCTCTCTCTCTCTCTCTCTCTCTACTCTCTCTTCTCTTTCTTCTCTCATCTCTTTCCCTCCTCTTCTTCCTCTCTCTCTCTCTCTCTCTCTATCTCTCTCTCTCTTCTCTCCCTCTCTCTATATTATCTCACAATTAATTACCTTAAATATTTTATTGTTATAACATTATTATTATTGTTCAAAGATTAAACCCCTGTTCATATGGAACACGCCCGGACGGGGCATTAACGTGAAATTCAAACTTCCATAGAAAATGATGTTCATTTGAAAGAAGTTATAGAAGATAATAAATACAGGAAGTAAACATCAGGTATTAGAAATGGAAAAGGACAAATTAACGGAATAATAGGTTATAGTTTAGTAACATTTTTAAAATACAAGGTGATTTGGGTTAAATGAAGATTGAGAATGGTTTCCAGTAATAATGATGAGTAATTTTGGGCAGAGAGTGAAAATTAAATTTAGGGAGTTTTTGCTTAAATAAAAGCAATTGGAAATATATAAGTACCAAACGTAAACTTGTCAAAAGCGGAATCGTGACTATCCTTTCAGAGAATGTGAATAGGGTAATGATTGTGATTTTTAAGCTGATTAAGGATTGATGTTTGGTTCTTGAGCCTGCATCGCAGATGTACTTAGTTAACGAACTTAAACTCGCTTTTTTTCTTCTTTTCTCGATTTTCTAAAAGCCCTTTTTGCTTATTTGTAATCTTTGATTTGTTATGCTGTGTAAGCTTTTATTTTTTATCTCATATTTAGAGGGTACTATATTCAACGTGTTTGAAACCTCCGTTTTCTTATTTGAACTTTACTTTAATTCATTTTTTCGTTTCTTTTTTTCCAGCGGTAGTATACTCGTTTATACCGAGATTGGCAGTATGATTTTCTTTTTTTTTAGGAAAGGGACGATAAATGTTATGAACGTTAAAGAGATTTTTTATAAATGCCGATAAGCAAAAGCTGCTGCTGTTTGTTAATATTGTTTATTGATTTTATTCCGTTATTGTATCATCGCCTTATTTTTTATACTTATCTTATTTTTATTAATCACAACTGGTGTTCAGAAATTTGAGATTTAATTGTACAGAATAATTTTATCAGACTGCGTCTAAATTGTGTAGTATAGTGCCTTTTAGTTGGCTGGCACTAGCGGACTGTACATTTTGCCGTTTGTTACATTTGTACATTTTGTCGTTTGTTACACTTCGTCCTTATGTTTGCATATAAACATAAAAGGCAGCAGTTACTTATACTCTGAGCTCTGTGCCTGAATCCAGGTACTGCCAACATACCCAACTGGACCTGTTGCTCACTATGAGGCAGAGATGGATTTCCCTAAGGTGTGTGTGTAATATATATATATATATATATATATATATATATATATTATATATATATATATATATATATATATATAATATATATATATCATATATATATATACTATATATATATATATAGATATATCTATATAATCTATATATATTACTAATATATATATCATATATATATAATATCAATATGTATATATATAATACATATATAATATATATATATATATAGTAATATATATATATATATATATATATATATATATATATATATATATTTCAATGTGTGTGTGTGTGTGTGTATGTATGTGCGTGTGTGTGTAAATGTAGATGTAATTGACTCCTACCAACATTACATCGTATGGTGTATGCAGAATTTTGCTCCTTTAGCTGGGATCGAATGTTTGTTATTGTCCCTTTACTTAACTGTGAGTCGTCACGCTGATGCCTGGGGTGTCCGCACATACTAGATTATCTAATACAACTCTTTAGACGAATCCGCTGGTTAGGTTAGATTGGGAAATAACCCAAAAGATTATATAAGTTTTAAGAATGACTTGATGATGGCTTCGAAGACCTTCTATTCCCGTTTTTTTTTTTTTTTTTCATTTGAGAAAGATACGGTGCTTCAGAATTCTTTTAAATGTCTTTAGTTGTGTTTTGTTTTACTCTGCTGAAATTTTTTTTTTGTCACATGTAGGCATTTTATTTTGGTGGAACTTACTTTGTAAGTAGATGCATTTTTGAATTGCTTGTATTGGTAATAATTGGTTATCTCTGTTTTGAATTTTTTATATTGATTTTTATGTACTGTATAGAAGCGTTGATTTTCAAATATTTTGCAAGGTTTGTCAAAATAATGTGTTTTTTTATCTTTTTAAAAATGATACATGGTCTCGGTTGTGTTGTTTCATGTTTTCATTAGAAATAATTAATCTTTGTTGCGTACTTGTAATGCCTTTACTAAATGTACCCTTTCTCTTATTATTACGAAATAGAACAGGGTTAAATAGAACAGGGTTAAATGCTTTTGGTTTGCAGCACAGAATACACTTGGTAATAAGTACCTACAGTTTGATTTATGTGATTTCCTTTTTAGGAAAAATGGCGAATAAATGTCTGAGCTTTGACATCTGTAAACCAGGCATGTCATTACTCGACGTAAAATATAAGTCACTATTTATTCGTGTCATATTGAAAGATACAAACGTCAGTGTATTTTAATACATTTTCTTTATAGTTCATTGGTCAAAAAAAAAAAGGGGGGGGGGAGTTGGTGGTGGCGCTATAGCTTAATTCGTCTTA
>NC_087200.1:111413473-111415973 GCF_015104395.2 Macrobrachium nipponense | reverse complement strand
GCCAAGTACTTTCGGTCCTGTTCGGCCGAACAGGACCGAAAGTACTTGGCTATCTCGCTTTTTCATTTTTTCCTTCGTGGCAAAAGAACCTTTATTTTATATATATATATATATATATATATATATATATATATATATATATATATATATATATATGGTATAATTATACGAGAGAGAGAGAGTAAGAAACGAGAGATGCCCTCGCCCGCTTTTGGCAGGGGTAATTAGGCTAAGTGGACTCCATGGCAAAGTGCTGCAATGCTCGACTCCAGTTGGTTAGGTCAGTGAGTCATACCTGGCCCACCGGCCGCCAGATCATTCAGGTGTAATGATCCTAGGGTCAAGATAAACGGCGTAGGGTTAGCATCTTCATTTCTCTAGACTGGCTGTGAAGCTCTCTCTCTCTCTCTCTCTCTCTCTCTCTCTCTCTCTATGTATGTATGCATGTATGTATGTATGTATATATATATATCTATATATATATATATCATATATATATATATATATATATATACATACACATACATACATACATATAAAAGGCGTACAGGTTTTCGGTCATAAATTATTACTATAATTTGTTGTTTGCTTTCGTAGGAATATTTGCCTCTTAATAGCAGGAAATTTCATGAATTCTTTTCAGAAACATGTGGGCAGATGAGGCTTCCTTTGGAATCAAGTAGTGAACGTACAATCTCTTTTTAAGACATTAACTGATAGAGGGAGATAAATTTTTTCTTCTAGATTTTTTCTTTGTCATCACTATTTAAATTGTTAATATAAATGCTCATGCTAAAACAAGAAAGAAGAGATAACATAGTTCGTTGAAAAAAAAATTTTCCACGTGATTGAAAAGGACAGAAATTTTCTCAGCACATCATATTCCTTAGCTACCATGAGAGAGAGAGAGAGAGAGAGAGATCGTAGCAGCTAAACCACGTATATTCCCCAAAGTAGCATTGACGTGCGAGAGGAGAGGAAGAGGTTCTTGCATGGAAACAAGGAAACGGCGCAGAATCTAAGCAACAAAGGGTTTTGGAATGTTTATACTCCATTTTATTGGGTGGTTTATTGAGATGTCCAGGCAGCCATTTGGCGTCCCACGGAATACTTTCATGTTGCATCCAACAACTATAAAAGTGTGTCTACACGGGGCTTATTTAACGATTGGTGTTTATCGTAAATAATGGACTCACTCAAAGTAACCCCACCCATTTAAAGTTTTTCTTCGATTCCACTCCACAGATGTGCTGAAGTCCTCGACCTTCTAAATAGTTAATTAAATCTGGCCACTGTGGAACTAATAGACTTGTGTATAGTGCATAAATAGGCGAGATATTTGTGATGTGGAAAGAATTTATATTGTTGTCATTTTACTTGGGATTTTAATCGGTGAGACCCATTCGATATACTTCCCTAAAATTGTAAAAGGGAAACGTGTAAGGAATAAACAGATCTTTCCTTTTCACAGGAACGTCACTTGCAAAACGTCTCCTTTGTAAAAAAGGATACGAAGTTGCTGTAAGAGGTTTCGATCCTCGAAATGGCATTACCTTAGACTAAACGATTGCTAGAAATTTTATCAAAATAGAATATGTAATTTCTGCAGTTTAATTTGTAGGCTATGGACGTGAAATTCCGTAAATTTTAATATAAATAGAAATAATAGGTAATTCTCTATTAGTGTAATTTTAACAGTGTTTATTGATTCGTTGTGCCACCAGTAACATTAAATTCATTTTAGATGAGACATTAAATATTCTTCAATAAATTTCTATATGTAAGTACATTTTTTCGATTTACATTTGTATGAGTTCGTAATGATTTTAGTACCGCAAATGGCCGGAAAGATATTTATTGTGAGAATTCCCTCTTCTGTCGAGAACTGGCTAATGAGTTTTTAATTGCGTTATTCGGCTTAATCCTTCCTTGTTTTTTATTTGGTACTTGTGTCAATTTTACTTCCTCAGTGTGGTTTTGGATGTTTGTTGATGGGTCTTTGGGTTTATCGGTTAAGTTTATTTGCCTGCATTAGGTGCTTGTGGGGTTAACGCGTGTTAAGCGTTGATAAAAGAATCGTTGCCGGGAACATTTGTGATTTTATTTGTTTATAAGTCTCTCAAATAAGAATTGAATCTAGACAATAAAAACCTGCAGTATAATGCACCGTCTGAATACACTGCCACAAAATATATACATATTATAAAATAATCCCGAACCTCATCGTCGCAGTTCAATAGTTCTTTGGATTTAGTGATCATAAAAATTCAAGTAACTGCATGACTTCTGCCATGGGTAAATTTTGTGACGAACTCTATCGGTCACTACGACCAGGTATAATTATTTTACCTGGGAGAAATTCATTTTAATATTTCTCCTGCATGATCTGTTATTATATAATCAATATAGTATTTTTCATTACAAACCCCAAATTAGTGTATCGACAGCATAGTTGAACATTCCTGGAACACTGGCTACCTCTGTCAAACCTACGTTTTGA
>NC_087200.1:111400973-111408473 GCF_015104395.2 Macrobrachium nipponense | reverse complement strand
AAAATAAGGAAAAGCACACAAGGACATTAATCCACTACGCACCAGCATCGATTAAGTGCAGCGTCTATTCAATGCGTTGCCAGCTTATCTGAGGGAAATATATCAGGAGTGAGCGTAGATGTTTTTAAGAATAAGCTCGACAAATATCTAAACTGTATCCCAGACCATCCAAGATTGGAAGATGCAAAATATACCGGAAGATGTACTAGCAACTCTCTGGTAGACATTAGAGGTGCCTCACACTGAGGGACCTGGGGCAACCCGAACGAACTGTAAGGTAAGGTAAGGTAAGGTCTCTCTCTCTCTCTCAAGAGAAGATAGCTGTAATTATTATGAAATAAATATATCTGTATGAAATACATCACTTGTTGACACACACACACGTTCTTCAAGAGGTAATTTTCTAAACTGTGTTCATACCACAAGCAGTAACTCCTAACAAAATCAGACGACTTCGGATGATTCCCTATTCCTGGCCATCCTCCACTTGCATGTAGTATTCGAATCCAAACACAACATGAAGGAGCACTTCTGGAGATTGAACGGACCTCCGGAGAGCAGTCGCGGCGCACTGCGGAACATGTAGAACACAAGCAACGTAAGTGCATTGCAATATCTCCCGTCCGCCGTCGTTAATCTTGGTCAGCCACCACTGGCGTTGTTGCAGAATTGCAGTTGAGAGTCACACCACCGACTGGAAATGATGATGAATGGACTTTCGTATTCATTTAACTTCCTCGTGAGGAGGAGATTGAGGAATCCGTCGGACGCCCATTCTGCTCTTTCTGCGTTCATCTCTTACCTTAACCCGCCTCTTCCCACCCACTCCTCTTTACCGTTCTCCTTAGTGGGCTGCGTGTTTGGAGATCTCTGATGGGCGGTTTCTAAAGGGCTTCTGTCGGTTGTACGCCAAGTGGTACCTCATGTGATACACTATTCAAGATGACGGATGCTTCTGAGGTTGGCTTCACTCCCTTGGTGGCATCTGGAACACCCAGGTGTCGACATGGGTACGTTCCATAGACTTCGTTAATTAAAACTCTCTCTCTCTCTCTCTCTCTCTCTCTCTCTCTCTCTCTCTCTCTCTCTCTCTCTCTCTCTCTCTCTCCATCAAGACCACAAAACCGGCAGAATGTACTTGGATGGTATTGTGATATTACAAAATATGATATTGTGAATTATTTAGCTTTAGAAGAGAAATGCAAGGAAATTAAGAAAACACTTCAGAGCGCAAACAAAAGCATAAATTGGTCTGTCCATCAAAAGAAGAGGAGCGCGCGGGCGCGAGTGGTTTCCCTGAGGTGCTGACAGACAGCAGTAGCATCCAAACCAGTGCATCATATCATTAAGGGAAGCGGGAGGGGGAAAGAGAGAAAGAGAGAGTGAAATAGGGGTCAGAGATGGGCCATTAGATTAAGCCTGGGCTGAGATGTGTATGGGAAGAGCCGGTACTCGCCCAGGTCAGAGGCCATCGGCGAGACTTAATGTGTTCCTGGGGAGTGAAGGACGCACCCACGCATGCGCACACCGACACGCCCAGTTACCTACCCATAAAACACATACACGCTCGCAGCTTAGCTCCGATTTACTGGAACACATTTATTCAACTAAATATGCACCTTCATTAATTTTCAGCTTCACACGTAAATCATGGTGCTGACTGAGTCATAAATTATCCGCAGAGACTCATATTTCACGTTTGTTCCCCATAAATTTCACTGCAAATGCAACGTGTTTTTCGTGCATCAGTCTTAATCCATCATAGTGGGAGGACGTCTTTTCAATAACTTGAAGGCTTTATGCATCTCGCTGTTTTCCCCTATTCTTTGTGTATTTAACTAATTGAAAAGTTAATAAGATGAATACTGAATAAAGATGAACGTATAGATAGTTTTTCCTGTTTGTTTGCTTTGTACTTGTATTGACGGGAGTATTGAAAGCGTCTCTTCGGTTATTACTTGTAGAAACTTGATACCTTAGGCTATAATAATCCCCTGTTAAATGTAGTAGCTACACCAAGAGAAGATTCACATGAGGACTATTCAAGCAGTCAATAAAGTTGCAAAGATTGATGGAGAATATTTGTTTCGTAGACTCGGTGTTTTCCTTCAGGAATCTATTCTAACAATTCTGTAAAGCTTTAGCCTTTTGTTCATCAAAAATTGCTTTGTCATATGTCTGTTGAGTATAAGTATGCCTCAAGTATTCTTCTGTATCATTTTATTTAGCTATGCATAGCGTTTTGACTCCTTGCACCCAAGAATACCATCACTTCAGCCCCTTCAAGTTTTATCCAGTAACAGATCGACTGAAGACTGGTATTCTGGAATGATTCAAAGAGGTTGATTAGGTATAGCTAAGATCGGTTTGTGAGATTAAGGTAGCTTATTCTTTACTTGTACGCTTATAATTTTTTAATTTTTGTCATTTTAAGAATGCGAAGTGTTGTCTTGAATTACTGGCAATTGCATGAAACGAGCTTTTTACTTAAGCAAGTGAATTTAGAATGTGGTTCAGGGAATGAAACCAAGGTAAGAAAACACGCACGCGCTAACAGGACTGAGTATATATATATATATATATATATATATATATATATATATATATATATATCTATATATATATTTAGAGTTTGGGAATAACAATGAAACTGTTGATAATCAGTATGGTGTCTGGATCAAGTGTGTGTTATGAAAGGTATGTGGGAAATTTGAAAGTAAATAACGTATATTGACCAACATGAAGCTTGAGATACAGTAAATTGAGAGTCTGTAGGGATGGTGTTTAGAAATCCTGGTAAAGGAAAGACATGTTGCTAAGTGCGAATAAGTCAGTGTCATAGATGTGGTGCATATGTTTCAATATGTAATTGCGAAAGTGACTGTTTTTATATGGAAATTGGACTGAGACAAGCAAAGTGTATGTAATGCTCTCTGAGTAACATGTTCAGTATATTCGCGGTTGGAGTAAAATCAAATCTCACAAACAGGATAGAAGGTATAGGTGCAGATTGCGAGATAAGTTTAGTACTAATTGGGGATAATGAAAAGACTTCCCTGATAATAATAGGCTAAATGGCTTTGAAAGTGTTTGCATAAGGAGAAAAGGAAAATTGAAAATGAACAGTAGTAAGCTTATAAGGATAAATGGGAACCAGGCCTGGAATGAACAATAATTTTTATATGGTTGGTGGAGGAATAAAAGAAACTGATTCGTATAGGTATCTGGTAACAGATGGTGGCATGGTGAGAGAAGAGAAGTCACGGAGTAGATGACATCATTAAGGTGGCAGGGTGTGGGCAAAAGATGGGAAAGATACTGAAATTGTCAGTGAAAGTCAGGGTGGAAATATATGAAAGGACTGCTGGCTGAGCTTACTTTGCTTCCTAACGTTTAGTGTGGAGCTATTAGAAAATGTTCGTGTATTATGCATGTTGTGAGAAGAGTTGAATAAGGCAAAAATGTTGAGACGTAGTAGTATTAGTATTAATAGTAGTAGTAGTAGCAATAGTAGTAGTAAAAATATTAATGTAAGAGAAAGGTTGGACCTTGGCATTTTGAGATGGTGCGTTAAGGTCGGAAAAGTGCAGGACGATTGATTGGTGAGAGGAAAATTAATCCAGAAGTATAAGGCGGTAGGGGTGAAAGTGTGATTTAAAAAGGTTTGGGTAGATAGAGTAAAAGAATTGTTAGTGTATGTAAGACAGAGTGAATGGCACAGTGTGTGTTGTTTGATGTGAAGTTGAAGATCCTCTCTGTAGATATATTAAGTGGTTAATGTTGTTGAACTTCTTTGTATAAAGGGTTCATCCACGATTCACTAGTTGAAACTTGCTTTTGTCATTGTTTGCTGTGTTGGTTTCTCTGGTGGCACTTAGTTTTTGATTAGAGGCTTAATGAAATTCTAATATATATATATATATATATATATATAAATATATATATATATATATATATATATATATCTATATATATATTATATACACACATTACAAATACTGGATCCGTCGGGCCCCCTCGTAGTTTAAATTTGTTATCAGAAAGATGCATCTTTCTGATAAAAAAAAAAATCAAAACTACGAGGTGGCCCGACGTATCTAGTATCTCACGATTCATTGCCTAAAGCGTAACGATATTTACTTTTGTAATCTTATTTGTTTTTTTTTATGACTGAGTTTTGATAACATACATACTGAATTACTGTAATTTTATACTTCGGTTGCATTCCCGGCTGTTTATGAAAGATCATGATAAGCAGTTTTTCATACATAATCAAATATACATTATATGAGTATTTGATAAATACATATATGTTTTCGAAAATCTTCTGTTGAGTCTGTGATCACTCGCACAAATATTGGTGCGTTGTGAACTTGCTAAAAGGTAATATTGCCGGTTTCAATTACTTTACGAATTTCTGGCCCTTAGTGTTGACTTTTTTCTCTCGAAAATACGAAGAATATATAATAAAAACCTTTTGGATGCATAGGAAAACTTGAACTAGAGAAAAATTGGTTGTAGGATTAATCCATCCTTCTCATTTTTTTTTATCAGAGAAGTTAAGAAGGCATAAAATACAATTATCATTCAACTTGTTTGAACATTATTGTAAAAGGGTGCTAAGCTGGCCTGGCAACCTTCTCCCAAAACGGTTTGCTGAAAATCGAAAAGGTAGCATCTTCAGGTGCCACTTCTTCCAAGGATAGGGTATATAATGTAATGTATTGATATATTCAGGACTTTCGCTGGGACGTCTAAGAACGGAACTAGATTCTAATCCATCTTTTTGCATTGACATTGCATGTTTCGAAATAAAAATCATCTCTCTCTCTCTCTCTCTCTCTCTCTCTCTCTCTGAATATGGTTGGTGAAACCTTTCATGTTTCTGGACTATTGCGATAGATTTCATTCATGTGTGTTCTGTTAAAAAGTTCAAGGAAAAAGGGCGTATAGTTATAGTGTATTTATATATTCATGAGTTTGGTGAGATGTACTTTTAAATTATTGTGGATATGACCGTACAACTTTCACATTCTGTTTAGCAATTACTAAAATTTCTTTTGTTTGCCTATAGATGCCATTGTGATTACTCTATCCGCCAGGTGAGTCAAAAATAGCAGAAATGGTGTCATTTTAGGAGAAAGCCATGTGTGTGTTATGGTACCACGAAACAAAATCACTTGTTGCAGTTCAACGCAAGTTCAGAGATGAGTATCGACGAGATCCACCAGATGATAAAAGCATGAAAGACTGGTATAAAAAGTTCACTTATGGGGTTATATCAAGGCTAAAGTGTGCAGTACACCAGTACCTAATGTTGAGACCTTAAAAGCAAGGATAACGTACTTCGGGGAACAAAAGGGGCACATGTTGAAATTTACAAGTAATGTAAAAACGCTTTAGTCATTGTTGTTGAAATTGAATAAAACCTTATACCTCTACCCTAACATGGTTTGTGTGTAATCGGGAAAGACTTTATGGACACCCTATATATTTAGAAGGGTTCTAGATTTTAATAAATCTTTTTTAATCATATTATGTAACGAATTATTTTCTCTCTCTCTCTCTCTCTCTCTCTCTCTCTCTCTCTCTCTCTCTCTCTCTCTCTCTCTCTCTCTCAATAATCAAATAAATAATCAATCAAGTAATAAAATCCAAAATAAGAAAGAAACAAATAAAGAGAGGAATAAGAATATCAGGTGAAAGAAAAAACCAAGCCAATCAACGCGATATGCAGTGATGTCAGCAAAAAATTTCAAAGCCTCAGCTCCAAGATACAACTCAAGAGATGATAACTGTATTTATTATGCAAGAGGATATTGCAGATACGGAGAAAATTGCAGATTCAGACACAAAATGAATAATTATGATGAAGGAAGATCAAATATTATGGAAAAGTTGGATTTTTCTATGTCAGAATTTCTGGAAATGAAAAAAAGAACAACATGCCAGAACAGGAAAGAGACATGGGAAAATCCTTATTATTACCCATATTAAATGAAGGAGAAAACGCGCAAACCATCATAGTGATGAATGCGCAGGGTTTAGTTACGAGAAACTCAAAAAGAAAAATATAGTACTTAGAAGAACTAACCCAAATTGAAAAGAAAATAGATATAATGAATATAAATGAAACCTTGTATTCCCAAGAGCCTGGAATGATGATCAAATAAAAGGGTTCCAAACTTATAGATCAGATAGAAAAAATAGGAATCAAGGGGGAACCGCAATATATGGGAAAGACAAAAAACAGGGAAAAATATATGAGAAATATAGTAACTCAGAATGTGAACTAATAGCGGTAGAATTTGTATATGAAAAATTAATGAACGTAGTAATATACAAAAAAGAAAGTAGTTCATTCTACCGCAAAGCCACTTGCAATATTATTAAGACAAAGTGTAGATACAGGCACGATTTATGATGAGCACAAATTAGCATATATTACCCCTACATTCAAAAGTGGATCAAGGAACTAGAGGCAAGTAATTATAGGCCGGTGAGGTCTAACATCACATATTATGAAAGTGTATGAAAGGTAATGAAGAAAAATATTATGAAACATTTAATAAAAAATAATCTGTTTAATATTGGACAACATGGTCTCGTACCCGGAAAAAGTACACAAACCCAACTGTTAGTCCACCGTGAAAACATATACAAAAATATGAAAAGCGGAAATGAAACAGATGTGGTTTATCTAGACTTTGCAAAAGCTTTTCACAAGGTAGACCATAATATATTAGCGAAGAAAAATTAGAAAACATAATTATAGTGGGATAAAGTAGAGATGGTTAAAAGAATTTTTACACAACAGAAAACAGATAGTTATTGCAAACGATGAGAAAATCGGATGAAGCAAAGGTAATTTCCGGTGTGCCACAAGGTACGGGTGTTAGCTGCATTACTGTTTGTTATTATGATTGCAGACATAGACAGTAATGTTAAGGACTCGGTAGTGAGTAGTTTCGCCGATGACACAAGAATAAGTAGAGAAGTTACTTGTGATGAAGATAGGAACGCGCTACAAGAGACCTTTAACAAAGTATAAAGATTGGGCAGAGGTAAATAGGATGGTATTTAACTCTGATAAATTTGAATCAATAAACTATGGAGACAGAGAAGGAAAGCTATATGCATATAGGGGACCTAATAATGAGACAAACACAAATAAGGAAGCAGTTAGACCTTGGTGTGATGATGAATAGGAACATGTTATGCAACGATCAAATAGCAATTCTATTGGCAAAATGTAAAGCAAAAATGGGAATGTTGTTACGGCACTTCAAAACAAGAAAAGCTGAACATATGATTATGCCTTATAAAACAAAAATATGTTCCGTAGTCCACTGAATATTGCAATATGATATGGTACCCACACTATCAAAAGGATATTGCACAAATAGAGAGTGTACAAAGGTCCTTTACAGCTAGAATAGAAGAAGTTAAGGACCTTGACTACTGGGAAAGACTACAATCCTTAAAAATATATTTAGTCTA